>NW_027109623.1:16572-32852 GCF_000696795.3 Halyomorpha halys
AAAGCTACGTAAAATTTATCATTGGTTCTTAATATTAATTTTGATACTTTACTACAAATTAAAACGATGTTGCTAAATAATTGACTAAAAGTTAGTAAAATAGTTCAGAATTACTTTAAAACCATTTTTAGTCACTTGCCATTAGAGCGCCGACGATTTTAGAACCGAAATTAATTATTAAACTAATAATTAAAAATAAAATCTAAAAAACCATTAATTTTAGTATTTTCATTTATTCTACATATTATTATAATATGAAACTCAATATATAACTTTTACTTTTAGAGCTTATGATACAGTAATACAGTGTAAAGGTTTTTTGACAATTTTCGTTGTTGTACAGAATTATACTATATTCTATTAATATTAACTAATTTCACAACACAAAATATCTAATTACTGGCATCCAAAGCGGTAAATAAAATGACCAAACTGATTTATTAAACATTTTATTATTCTCACTATTTTAACTTACATTCATCTTCTTTGTAAGAACTAAACTAGGCATATTATTCAGTAATGGTAACGATTATTTTGTGGAAATCATGAAATCAATCACATCTATGTTCTCAAATTTCCCTGTGGAGACTTGATTTAGATCATCTCTTGAACCGTAAAAATAAAAGAATACTTTAATTTATACATTCTCATAAAATATAGGACGATAATGTTATATAAGTTCTTTAGTTGGCTGGATTAAAGCAAATCAGAGTGAACAAATAAAATAAAAAATTAAATTAAAAACAAATTTATCTATTATCCTTTAAAAAATGCTATAAAATACAACAAGCAATTAGTTAAAAAATGGCTAAAACAAATGCTATTTCCTACTGGATCTGGAAAGATGATGACTAGCCCGATGAATCATGTCTGGACTAAAATAATACGTTTTTAACAGCTCATGACTACTTCTTTGTCAATCATTATATCTAACTTAAGAAAGGGATCTTTCTGTCCACAAGTGATGTAATCTGCAAATATCCGGGATACAAAATTACCTAAACCGATATTTATCTACGTTCGCCTTTTTTTTGAGAGCTAGGTGACGCTAGACAGGCATGTCAACCGGAGATGAAGTTCTTACGTAGAGCAGCGGAAAAACTAGACGGAACTGCGTCAGCAACGAAACGATCAGGAAGTAATCGGAACTGCCTCTGTTGAAGACAAGTCATGCAACGGACAACTCAGGTTTGGGTATAATTTTCGAATGCATGAAAGACTGAAAACCAAGGATGACAACAGTATATCTACAGGTAACAGACCATAGAATCTCATATCAACATTGTAGCCATTGGATGATAGAGGCAAAACCCTCTCAGAAATGAAGCAACCGGGAAGACTGGCGGTGCTCTCTAAGGCAATAACAGCTCGAAGAGGAAGAGAAAGAAAGCATTAAGTAAAAGTTATTTTCAATTATTAAAAATTAGAAAGTCGCAATAGATAATGCTTTAGTGAGTTAAAGCATTGTAAAGAGAATAAGCATTGTACGACTGGCTGCACACCTCTAGGCCAAACCGTTTGAATATCTGAGCCAAATTACATTTCACACTATGCAATTGTCTGTACAATTTGTCTTGTTACAGTTGGATTTGTCAAGCCTATTCCTCCCAATATTCTTTCTCAATGGTCTCAATGTAATATTGGAAATTAGAGTTTATGTAAAGCTAATTTCCTAAAAGATGGTATAACGTTGGACACAGGTTTGGTTAGCTATTGGAAAGTAAATCTTCATTAGAAAAGAAGTTGAATAAAGCAGGAGCTTCTAGAAAAACCATTAAAGTCAATACATTACAATTTATTGGCTTATAATTGCTGATAAGTAATTTAAATAAGAAAATATATAAATAAATAAAATTTTAAAAATCGGTTCATGGAATCCTCATACAATACAGGAAACTGTTCGTCGATTCCGAATATTACAACTTTTACTAGACCAACGGTCCAAACTTCCAATCCATTTCAAAAGACTGATCTACATGACTGTTATAAGGACTATCTGGACATACGGAGTTGAGCTATTGGGCTCCACTAAACCATCTAATTCCTCTCGAATCCAATCCTTACAGTCCAAAATCCTTCGTAAAATCCTTAATGCACCTTACTTTGTCACAAATCACATCATCCATCAGGACCTCAATGTCCCATATGTTGCGGACTTGGCCAGAACCAGATACCAATCCTTCCCTAATAAACTTCCCAATCACCCAAACCAACTCGTTTCTAACCTGGCTTCTCCTTCACTACCTAATAATCCTCCTAGGCGTCTGAAAAGAAGATGGCCTCGAGATCTTCTCCTTTAGAAATGTTTTTGGAGTTCTATCAATGGGTAGATTCTCCACATGTTTGCATCGTGTCATAATATCACTTACAGCAAATTTACTTAATGTGTATATATGTATACAGTTGTAAATAACAATAAATAAATTATTTAAAAAAAATCATTTAAAAGGGCTTTTATGAAAAACATTACCTGTATCATTCTTACAAAAAAAATTGATTTGTGTCTTTTTTTATTCTGTATGTTCATGGTTTCAAATTTCACTTATTAAAATTAAAAAAATAAATAAAATAAAAGTCTGCAGATTATTACATGATAGATTATTGTTTGAATTAATTATTTATTATATAAAGTAAAATCTCTGAATAAGGCCTATGTTATAGAGCCTAATTTTTTGGGAAATAGTAAGAGGTTAGTGATAGCCAATTAACTATCTCTCAAATAAGCTTCTAGAATGATCTTCAAGTTATAACAAAAATCAAAGAAAATTCTGGTAAAATCTTTTAAAAAAATACAAGGCATTCAATATGTTATATCTTTGTCAGTAATTGTTCGATTTAAGCAATGATAACTTTTTCTCTACTGGATAAACGTCAAACATATTGAAGAAAAAGAGTGTGAATCGGTAAAGAACGGATATATTAGATAATTATGAAACTAACATTACGTTTTTATTTATATAGATAATGGAAATCAGATCCATCATTTCACATATTGTATCGTTCAACCACTTATAAGTTAATTTATTCTTTTTTTAAGTGTCGTAAGCTATGTAAGTTTATTTAAAACAAGAACAAATTGTCTTTATTTTGTTAAAAATATAACGAATAGTGTTAAGTTAACATATTTTTAGAAATTGTTGCTTCATGTCCCAATAATAGAGCATATAAATAGACTCACGACTACCCTAAATAATCCAGTGAAGGGTGGGCGGTGGCCTCCAAAAACGTTTACATGATTGCTCCCAGAACGTTGTAGGAATTCCAATAGTACAAAGGATAAAAAATCGCTATTGTATTAATGTATCTAAAGTAAATCAATATTTTTTTTCGCTTTAACGTAACGATCTATACAGCAGAATTTACTTCGACGAAGACACCCATCAGAAAATTACTGCTTAGAATAAAAGTAAAAAAAAAACTTGGCAAACATACTCTTTTATATTTGAACAAACTTAAATGTCACCATATCCCTAGAAACGAACTAATTGGTTCATCAATGATAGAACGATACCCCACAAGTAAAATAATGCGTCTGATTAAAAATATTACAATATCAAATATTCCTTATTTGAACTGACATTGGAGGAAATTATGAGTAGTTACACGCGGATACCTAATATAGGAATCCTACATCAGGTATCCGACTTGCAATGTGTCTGAATATAGCTCTCACATTTTGCATAATTGCTACCTTCACAATTAAGGAGTGGAAAGAAACTTCCAAACGTTACTGGATAAGAACAGCAGAAACGTAGGAAAAATAATTCTAGGGAGGCAGGAATAGTACGAGTCCTGTCCCAAAAAAGAAACATTGCTCAATTTTTTGTATTTTATATTTTGTGCTCTTACTTTCTTGACATCGAATTCGTCATTATTTTTTAATGTGCTCTCTCTTCGCAGATAAATCTAATAAAATACTTGACTTTGATACTTGGCCATAATATTTAGAGTTCGGCTTAGTTCAAGACAGTATTTTCAAACCTATCCGTTATTCTGCAACTCCTTGATGAATTTCGTTCTATACCTAGTTAGAAAGGATACACATATATTCTCCAAGTTGCATAAAGGCATTCTAGGAAAATCTAGTGACCCAATTGACATTAGCGGCTGTGAAGCAAGTAGAGTAGGATATGTTGAAATGGTTAGACAGGCTAGGGATTGCTTCATTCCTATGACTTATTCAGAAAACTGGTCAGGTGAGAAGTCGGAGGAACTGGGCGTTCTTGATGCGAACATCTCGGTTTGGGCAGTCGGCGGTTCCAGTTGCGTCCCTTGCGGGACTTAGGTCAGTCAGAAATTATTCTTGTCAAATTGTTTGGGTCCTAACATGCAAAAATATGGAAGCTTTGCATTCATGTAAAACAAAAAAAAATGTCCTTAGATTCGAAAAATTGGTCTATATATTTTTTTCAGATTCAGTCAGGCACTTTCACTTACGCGTGTGTAAACGTACTTTTCTCTGCAAATCTATAATTCTAGAATGACTCTTCTGAATTAGTACAAATTTGGAGAAAATTTGAGAATTACTTTAAAATGGCTTTTATCAAATTTTGTAACATTAAAAGTTACAAAATTCCGCTGACTACTTTCACCTTGGCACCCTAAAAATAAAAGGTTTATTCTATAAATATGTGCTTAATGTATATATTAGTCATGTCCAAAAGAACTATTTTGAAAAAAACCAAAACGAAATATTTTGTCAGATTTTTTTTCGACTGGCTTACTTTTTTCACTATATTACATATTGTTTACTGTAGTGTAAGGCACTTACAAACTTTACAAATACTGGCTATAAGACCAAATTTTTCAATCCCATTTTTTTCAAACTATATTTTTGGGCTTAATTACTTTATACAGATATGGCAAAAGTAGTATCTGCACGTTTCATACATGCAGCGCTAAAGAAATCAATAATTAAATAGGGCTATATTTTCAGGAAATATCAACTGCACAATGTGAAAAACAATTCTGTAGAATCATTGAAAGAGTATTTTAACATAAAGCAAACAAAAAGTAACTGGTTTTATACAACATACACGGAAACAAAACGTCACTTCCGTTAGTGCGGAACGCATTAGAACACAAAGTTCCGGAAAGAAGAAACGACCATTATCTGTTAATAATAGAAGGCCATTAATAATCGTCAAAGTGCATCAATAAAGCTCAAAGTATATGTACGAATAAATAATGAAAATAAATAATTATTTATTTATTTAACTATATTGTGATTCATAGTTATAAGAGAAAAATATTATATCTTTGTTAATTACTTTCTGGTTAATAAGCTATGTCTTATTGCAACCAAATATTGTTAGGAAGCATTGCTTGTTAAATAAAGTATTTCTCTGTAGTGGTAATCATCTATAAGTACATAATCTCTCTACACTCTTATTTCAGTTTTCGCAACCGGATCGCAACTTCTTTATACAATTAGCTTCAAGAAACGATCCCTTCGGTCAGAAGTTGTCTACTATGGACCGAAAAAATAGGGTTTTTCAATAAAGCTGATACAATTGCCATAAATTTAATTTAAATTTCTTAGGAGGTTTTTGAAAGTGGGACAACTCTTTTCAAAGTATGTATAAGATTGCGTAATAGGACATATTTCGAATGTTAATCGTCCTCCGAACCTTGAATATCAAATCGAGAGGCACAATACATCTGTGAAAGAGGAGTGCCGTTTCGAAACCCTGGTCCCAAGGTGAGAACCTGGCAGGAAAGCGTAAACAGTGAGGAGGGACGGCAAGGAACGGGCTTCCTAAAGGGGAAGACCCTCAGGTTGCACTTACTTCCTCCATATAAATCTTTAAAGAACCTGGAAGCTGGTTAATAGATCTAAAATTACCGATAATCTTGCCCTTTTTCGGAGGAACTGCTGTCACTCATTTATGTTATATCGATTATAATGCTTAATATTTATTAAAACGATTTATGTTCATTAATTATATCAATTATTATATATAAAATACAAAATTATATGATTAATTATAGTAGGAAATGGAACCGCTGCCAACAGGTGATGGTACATGCACCCCTCGGATGTTAATGGAATGGCATCCCATTGCTATTATATAACTAAGAGATAAGGGAAAGTTGCCATCTGGGCTTTAATTACTTCATGGATGAGGAAAGTACTAAAAATATTTTACTAATTGCATTCACGAGTTTATTTCTTATAGTTGTTACGATCTAAGATCATAAGAGCATACAAAAAAATTAAGATAAAAATAATAGTGTATGAAATGGAAGTAAATAAAGGTCAGATATAAAAGAAAATTAACTATGAGATATCGATGGCCTAGAAAACCTCGTATCTAAAAAAAAAAAATGTATATTGACCTAAAACATAAATATTATAGCTACTGAAAAAATACATGGTTCGATTCTTAACAACAAAAAATGTTTTTTAACAAAAGTTAATATATCCACTTCTGAAGTAAAGCTTCACTGAAAAGATATTTCGATGAACTAAAATTTTACACCAAAAACCTTCCTTAGTTTATTTCAAGATATAAATTTTCCCATGTCAAATAGTTATTAAAAATCTAATTTTTAATAAAAATTTAAATTATCTACGTTAGGTAATCCAAAATAATTTTTAAATAACTTTCCAAGTATGAATATATTGACTTTTGATATAAAACTCCTCAAATAGTTTATTAATTGAATTCAAAAAGGACGTATTTTTTAATGCTTCATGTTATGTTGCGTTATTTTATTATATTTCAATATATTTTTCAATATAATATTTCAATTTATTTTTTATATTATGTTCTTATTTTTAGTCAAGTTTACTCCATACTTCATACATGCTTTAAGGAATTTATAGCTTAATGACTAAACCGACTTTTATACTTTGCGGATTAAAAAATAAAATAAATTTATGCTAGCCTTAGCATCCCAAGTCCAGTAATTAGTATTCAACTGCGATTTAGGATGATTAAAATTAACAAACTATAATGTATATGTCATTTTAATTAAACTAAATTAGGCTTTTATTTGTTTTGATTTTTTATTGATTTGAATTACCAACTAACAAAATTTATGAATATATTTTGTTCTCTTGAATCGTGAATAATTATCATATTACATTTAAGATTTAAAAGTAACAATAAATTTGAAAATACACATTTAAATGAATAGTTCCATCCAATGATGAAATACATTATATCGTGAAGTAATTATTTAAAGAGTAATATATTTGCGAAATTTTTTATTAATGTTTATTTTTTTAATTTATTCTACAGTTTATCAGTATAATATTATTCCTGTACTACCCATACCTATAGCTACCCTATATTCTATATTTTAAGATACTTATGAGTGCATGTTTTGTCTTAAATAACGGATAATTATAATGCTGCAAAGATTTTTAAAAATATATACAGTTGTTAATATAAACTGATATAAATAACGAAATAAATCATTTAAAGAATTTTTTAATTAAGAAATAATGTTTTGGGGGAATTTCCTATTAATAATTGCTTTTCTTCATTCTGTTCTTCATCAGTACAATACTATTTGAATTTAATTTCAATGAAATCAATTCTAAAGAGTTAATTATTGGAGAAGATCGTCGGGAGTTGCGGTCAGCAAAAAAACAAAAACATAAATAAACAAAAATTATTTATTCATGCCAAAATTCATGATTCTGGTCGAAACAGAGTTTCAGGTCTTCATCAGCTTTATAGAACAAAAGGAGATAACAACCATCAACTATCTTATCTTATGTATATCTTTTTACCTATATAATATTATATTTCATCTTCCACTGTTATCGATCTGCTGCTTTCTAATTCCATTGTCAAGAATCAACTATTTTTTATTATTAATAATATTTTATATATTTCAAAATTTGTTAGTATACTATTTCTTTTCTATTCTATGTTTCTCTGAATGATGGTTGTTATCTCTTTTTGTTCTACAGCCCTCACGAAGGCCTGTAATTCAGGTCGAAACGTCGGCATGAATAAATAATTTTTGTTAATTTATGTTATTTTTTGCTGACTCCCCCCCTCCCCCCGACTGTCTTCTCCAATCATTAGTCTACGGTAAACTATCTACACATAATTATGAATTATAATGAGGTATGAAAAGTACTACATTCATTGTTCCTAAAATCCGTAGCTCTGGTTCAAGTATACTTTTCTTGTTTACGATTCCAGATTCTATATCTACTCGGTAGGAAGTACTCATATCGCTCATGTCAACTAACTCAGATCGGCGATCTGGAACTCATATGGTAGGCTGCCATTCCTAAGACCTCGAGTCCTGGCACCTAAATAAAACTAGACTAATGAAGAAACTGGGAGAAAGGAGACGGTGACTGAACTAACGGGACACAGCACACCGCCATCTGTAATTGGAGAAGGCGGTACTGTGTCCTTCTCATGTAGCTCTTTGGAATGAGTCATTATGTGGGTGTAGTGGGCTGGGTCCTGTTTCATGCGACAGTCCAGTTTTAGACCTTTCATTGACCTTGACTCCCTACGGTATTGTTGCGTAGTTATATTACGTAATACTGAATAGCTAATGTTAGATAAAAATATCTCTAACCTTTAAATCTTACTAATTATTATATATTTAAAAAATGTTAATACATTAATATTTAAAACATTTTGCTTTATCAAAAATCCATTCCGGTTGTTGTTGTTGGCTGGGGCTTTAGGGCGTAAAACCCTGAGGTCATCAACGCCCATGCTTCGCACTTTATAATTCTATTTCAAGATTTGATACTCTTTAAATAATTACGAAAAAAAATGAAAAATTAGTTATTTTAGAATTATTTAGTACGTATAACAAACTTTCGGGTTTAAATCTTATTCAAAAGGCCATTCCTTTTTAAGAAAACTAAAACCATTTCCACGTTCTTCTGATCATCATTTAGAGCATCCGATACACTCGGTCCTACTCCCAAATCTATTTAAGTTCATGGAATAGAAATGACATTCTTCAAATATGTGACTGACCGTAAGTACACTGTTGCAGTATTGACATTTTGGCGGTGGTTGCTTATTGATCAGACATGCATGAGTTAAATTCGTATGACCTATTCTCAATCTGGCAATAGCTACGTCCTCCCTGCGATTGGAACGGTTTGATGTGGTCCATGGTTTAATGGGTTTTTTAATAGTTTTCAATTTGCTTGGCGGGCTTTCATTCCACATGGCTTGCCAACTAGCTGATATTTGATTCTTCTTCGGAAGACTTATTTCTTGGGGTGTCAGAATGGCCGCGCCCTGATCCATTCCGGTATTACCCTCCTTTCTAGAGGTTTAAATTTTCAGATCTGTACAACAATGCTATGTCGCTGGTTTCATAAGGCACAGAAATGAACGTAATTTGCATTTAGAAAAAAACAATAAAAAACACATTCAGTATAAGGATGATGCAAAATATTTTTGGACTTATTTATGAGTTATGAAGCTTAAAACATTCACCAGAAAAAAATAAAACAATCTGGACAGAATATAGCTCAGAATTATTTCTCCATAGTGAAAAGTTTTAAGGTGTGAGAATGTGCAAGGAGCCTTTTTTCACATTCCTTGTGAAAAAAGTGCCGTTCTCACCAAATTATGATTCTGCCTGAATTAATTAAAATTCCACGGAACTGAAAAAAAAAATCTTAGCCTACCAAAATGCAATTATTTCAATTCTAGTTTGAAACGTTGAAGACATTGAATACTTACTCTTTCCTATTAAAGCCCATATGCAGTTATTCAGGATAGAAAAATAATAACCAAATTTTCTATCATCTAATTGAGTTTAAAGGAATGACTTTGGGGCAGTTTCAACTATCTCCAAATCCATTGCACGACGAACATGAACATAGGAGCACAACCAAAAAAGATATAAATAAGGACACTTCAAGTGAGGTCACGATCTTGAACTGGGTTCCTTGTGCCGGAGTTGGATAGTAGGATGATCTGAACACCTAAAGAAATAGATGATGAAGAGTTGAACCTACATCATCCTTCAGAGACATTGAAACAAGACAGCACAAAACAAGATTCTCCTGCACAAAATAAAATATCCAGGAGAGATGATTGAAAACATTTTGATATTCTATAACCAGCATGGTGAAAAGCCGTAATGAACAGTGTAAGAGCGAAAATATTGTAATTAATTTTCACAAACATACTTACCTAATGAAAACTTTGGTACATAGTTTGTAATACTTCTAGGCGAATATAGATTACTTGGCCATACTAGGGCTGTTTCATGTAATGCTTCAAAACACTTACCTGTAAAAAAAAAAAAAAATAGATTAATTAATAAGGAAATAATCATAATAAAAGTTATTGAAATATTTATAAAAAAGTGCTTAAAATTTAATTTTATATAAAAAGGTGTAGATAATTGACCGTAGATTAATAATTATTTATTCATGCCATGAATTAAATTTGGAATGAATAAATATTTTTTGTTTATTAATGTTCTTTTTTGCTGATCGCACCCCCCGTCCATCTACTCCAAATATTTTATACAAAATTGGTCGGCAGACAATGTATTCTAATCTCAAAAATTAAATAATCAAAATTCATCCTAATAATTCATATTATTATATATTAGGAATTTTTTTTTCACCAGGCTTTGATTAAAGTAAAATTTGAAAAGTAATTTTTCAAAATTGAAATGAACTGAAACTATTTTTCGTTCGGTCCTTTTCAAGTTTATTTGCACTGTTTTTCGTTCGGACCTTTTCAAGTTTATTTGCATCGCTATTAATAGGGTTGAAATTTTTAATGTAAACAGAGTTAGTAAAAAAATGTATTTAGGAGATTAACAACTTTTTATCTCCCACCCTATTATTTATTGGCGTTTTCAAGCATTAATAAATGAATTGAATTACTTTTAATTTTTCCGAAACAAAAGAGAAAATGAGGGAAAATACAGCCAGTCGCGCACGCTCAGACAGTTAACACCACTAACAAGAAAAATCTTCACAGAATTACGGAAAATATTAGGTTCAAATTAGGTCATATTAATATTAGGTGATCATAGTGGCTGGGATAGCTTTAATGACGTAGCTCGGCAACTCACGATTAAATTTTCGTTTTTAGTTATAACATAGATTAGACATTAGTCTCATTACTTCTGATAAAAAAATTAAAGACAAAACCACACTAGTTCGACCTTTTTATTGGTCAAACCCGTCACAATGATTTAGTGTCTATTACTGAGATAAGATTAATCATTTATATCCTTGTTATAATGAAACGCAAATTAAGAAGTAGCAAGAACTATGAACAATTAGAATCGAATTATTAAAAAAAAAAATGCCTTTATCGTTCCATCGAACAATGGTTAGTAATGACATCGGCAGTGATAAAAGAAGTAATTTACAGCTGAGAACAATATGGATCCTGTTGCGAATAACTGTAGAACAAAACCAGACCATTGCAGTCTCATTTGTCTCTGAATAATCCTAGTGAGCAAAATCAGCGAACCTAACTGTAAGTGGTCGTTCCACATTGCCAGTGGGGACAATAACATTTCTGAAACATTTCCATTGTGCAAATCTCACTGCTTCGTAATTGAGTGAGCTTTCGTATAGCGGGCGGAGCGATTTGTTCTTTCCCGAAACACAGGTCTTGCGAATCTACTGCAGAGGTCGGGCAGTAAGTGCTGTCAGGTGGTCTAATCTTCGTGGCTAATTATCATAATGATGATAGCAGCAATTACCTTGCAATTTCACATTAGACTACTCTGATGTTGGCAACAAGCGTTTCGGGGTAGGAGAATGTGTGAGGAGACATTCACTGTTGTGAAATTCTCGTATAAGTGCCGCGATCTCAAAATTATAATTCTTCCTGTAATATTTAATAGTACATAATATAATATAATATATTTAATAATAATCTATAGCAGCAGTGTCGGATTCGCTACAGCCTTGGGCCACGCCGAAACTATATGTTAAGATATCACACAGGAACATTAATATCATCGACAGTTTCAGGACACTGCGCTGCGGAAAATGGTGAGGTCTACGACACTGAGGAAGGTTAAAACACCACAGCTTCACGAGATCTTCGATCTACCGACAGTGCCCGAGTTTATACAACAGAGGCACATCAAGTTCTTCGACTCGCTGAAGACCAACTTCAACCCACTGTTCCAGACACTAACGCCCTCGACAGCTCCAACAGTACTACCAGTGACCAATCACAACCAGTACAACAGAAACATTTTTTTAACCTTAGTTTTTTGGTTTTAGTTATAGTCCACCACAATCCTCACAAAGTCTCTTTAAAATGTTGCTCTGCTATAGTAAACGGTGAAAGATTAGATCTTTAAACTTTTATGTATATATTTATTAATTTTCGGATTATAGGGGTTCTGGAAAATAATAATACACGGAAGACAAACTAGAAAAAAAAAACTTAACATGTTAAAATTTGAAACATTAATAAAAATTTAACATTTATCTTACCTATTAAAGTCTATTAGCACTTAGGCTGAGTAAATATTCGAGATTGGATAAACAAATCCACAGATTTTGTATCAAATAACGAAAACATTTTATTCAGTCAAGAACTATAATTATGATTTCCTAATTGTTCCCTAAGGAACCACCCATTGGTAGTACTTCAAGGATTAATTTTAATTAGAAGGTCTTTTGTCCATCTTCTTTTCAGACGATTCGGAGGATTATCAGGGATTGTTAAGGATGAGGAAATCTTTTCCAGAAAAACAATAGGAAAGTAATAGGTCTCATAAATTGAAAATTGATGGAGGAAAGTTTTAAAAGTTGAAAATGAATTCGAGCATATTCTTTGAAACAAGAATTCACAAGTCACACTCGAAACCCAATTTCAGTAAATGTCAGTTATTATAAATTAGTGCCTTAATCCGTTGTCGAAAGATTATCTTCTAAAATGTTTTCAAGAAACGTCTACTTTAAACCCTGACAATTATTGTTCACTACCTTTAGTAATAAAGGTAGATCGCATTTAGCCAGGTGACATAATACGCCCATACTTCAAAACAACGGAGATTTCTGAATAGGCAGCCTTTTTAGTGTTTAATTTGACTTCGTTTTATAATTATCTTATCGTTTTAACTAACTTTATCTTTTAAAAAAAAAATTGAAAAATAAGTACAAATAAAATTATAGAAAAAAAAATTTCCATACGAGAAAAACCAAGAGAAACAAAATAATAGGTTCTCCTATTGTGGTAGGTACCGATTTTTTTAAAAATGTGAATCTCAATAACTCTAGAAAATTAATAATCTTTGCAAAAGCTAGGCTGCAACAATGGAAAGCTGATGAAGTCCATAGACTTTTTTTGAAATTCCCTAAGTCGTAACTCTAAAATTTATTACATTAGATTCAATCAAGTATTTATGAAAAATGATCAATTGTAGATTCCGAAAATGGTAACGAAAGTTAAAAAAGTTCAATTAAATAAAAAGTTCAGATTTTTTGGTGTAAAATGTTGTTTCCTTAGAAAAAAATCAAATTTCGAAAACTAATTGATATTGAAAGACGAGGATGGTATGCTGATCTACAGTTTTGGTAATTTACAAATTCATTCATTGAACACCCACCCTTATGTGCATGTTATGTATGCAGATTAAATAGAAAATTATTGTAAAGATGTTATTATATTGTCCTGAAATAGCATTGAGGGAAAATGATCTTAGAATGGTGTTTTTTTGAATAACACCAGGGAAAAAAATATATAAAAAAAATGTACACTTAGTGAGGTAACACATGAACATAAATTAGAAGATAAAATACATGAATATAAATGAAACAGGAAGGATAGTAAATATAAAAATAATTAAATAAAAGGTGAGAATAAAAGATATGACAAGAAACTGGGCTTCTGAAATGCTTAGAACCGCATTCTCCATCAACTCCTGTTATCCACTTGCATCTAAATTATCAGAACACGCATTAAACCTGAATCATACTTTTAATTTCGACAATCCTTCCATTCTTGCCACTGTCCCCAACCACACCAAACGTCTCATCTCGGAGTCCATTTACATAAATTTAACTGAGAATTCCGTCAATCATAAAGTTGATAAAGACTGCATCTCCCTTACATATCGACACATTTTGAACATAATAAAACCCTCATAATACTTCTTTTCACTTTGTTCTTCATTTCAGAAGCCCACTTTCTTGTCATATCTTTTATTCTTGTTTCTCTAAATTCTCACCTTTTATTTAATTATTTTTATATTTACTATCCTTCCTGTTTCATTTATATTCATATATCTTATCTTTTAATTTATACTCATGTGTTACCTTCTTAATTGTACTTATATTAATTACTTTATTATTAATTTTCTAATATAAAAAAAATGTTTTGTTACCCCTATAAAAATTATTATGACTCTTACAAATCATTCCTAATATATTCACTAGGAGATTGTTGGTTGAGCGTGTGTGATATATAAAAAGATGGTCTAGGTACGGAAAAAACTCAAATAGTAATTAAACTATTTAATTCGAGCCAACGTTGAGCATAATTTTGCAGGGCTTTGTCAAGGCTAAATAATATACAAACAACTAAACTGAATAGGCTGTTACATTATTTTAGTTGTTTGTATCTGTTTTAGCCCTGATGAAGCCTTGCAAAGTGGAACGAAACTTAGGCTCGCATTAAATAGTTCAACTACAATATGAGTTTTTTACCGCGCCTATTTCTCGTTGTAATGACCGAGGTTTCCAGACTCAATAGTGCTTAATAAGTGACATTCTCGAAGGTCATTAACTCCTACAACGTATTCATGGAAGACCATAATAGAGCACATTGTATGTTACAATGGCGAGAAAAAGAAAGAGTGCCGACCTTCCACCTCATTAGCCAGGACAAGAGGGGAAACCTATAGCGATGCTTCGGACTTGTTCAGGGTACTTTGTCGTAAGGTGGTAATTGAAAAAGAAAAAAAAAAGAGGAAGATGGTTATTATGAAAAGATGGTAGACTAATAAGTGAATCATGTTGAATCAATTAGAATCTTTTTACAAGCGAAAATTCATTAGACTCAAGACAACATTTTTGATTATGTGATAATTAAAATAAAGTTTAACAATCGGTAAAAATATATAACTATGTATGGATTTATTCTATGTATGTAGTTTCAGTTAATTATAATCAAAATACTTTAATTTTAATATGAACTTTGAATATTAATACACTAGCTTAGTACTGAATTGAACTCTAAATAAAACACTAATTGGGACAGACTCCATGGCTACGTTATAAAATATAAGCCAAGAAATACAATCTAATCAATATCAGGAATTACCAATTCAACTTGAAAAATTCTTTTTTTTGTTTGATAGACAGATTATTGATGAAGGTTCTTGGCCTATATTGTATCCCTCTTCCCACATGAACGGAGCAAACACTGTACAATAATTTGTGTAGTAATCAATCGACTGTAATTGTTGCCATGGCAATGGTAATGAAGCTGAAATCTGAATGGTGGTTGTTCTCATAGCTGCAGCTGTGCTATAAGGCTCTGTATGAAAAAAAAAAAGGCATTCTAAGAGATTAAATAAAAAAATATATAAAAATAAAAGGTTTTGTGTTTATTCTTTTCAATAATTTCATCAGATTTCTTTATGGTTAGTCTTTGGTTAGCTTCGGTTTAAATTTTTTAGAGCTTCAAAATAAACATTGTCCTTTATTTGAGTTTTAATCAATCATTGGAATCCCTCAACGTTGCTGTATTATTAATTATTGAAAATACTAATTTTATCTGCATATAAATTAGAGTTTCAGAAAAAATAAATCATTTTTAGGATAGAGTATTTAAAAAAATTATAAATTCTATTTTTTTTTTAATTAAAAGAATATAATTTCTTTTTATACAATAAATTAAAAATATGTCAGATCTCCCCGATTTATATAATCGAATGGCTAATATCCTGTCTTACACAGAGTGAAAAAACATAAAAAAATGAAAGCTCTTCAGGGAAGAAAAAAAACTTCCCGTTCACATTTAAATAAGCGACCGGACCAGACAAACTTGTAGCACGTTATTTCGTAATGCAGAGACTTCCCAGCTCGACCGTATTCGAAAGTGGACAGCGCTCTTGAAAGGAAAAGTAAAATTCCAATAATATCGAAATCAAATATTAATAAAAAAAAAGTGTTATTTAATACCGATTTGTTCCGGATTCCAGAGCTTATCTACCGTATAATCAACCAATGGCTGATCCAACAGAATTTATAAATTTTCTATCACAAACGAACCCGTGAGTCATGAACCTGTACGTTACCTAAATGTGTATATATATATCATAAAGTAAATTCA
>NW_027109623.1:32902-54414 GCF_000696795.3 Halyomorpha halys
AAATATATAAACATATAAAGTAATTTTTCAAACATTTAATTTATGTCTTGGCTCCTGGGGGCTTATTTGAGTGAACACAGAGACAACGTGTCCTATGAGTTCATATGAAGATTAAACAAATACAATTTGGTAAAATTTCATGACTCTGTGGCAGTAAGCATCATTTGTGAGAGCCTCAGAGCCTTGATGTCTTTCTTCTCAGTATAAACGAATGTATAGGTTGAAATATTTTATAGAAAATATTTCCCCACAGTTCGGTCACGTATGAAAGCAAAGTAGGCCCACCTAGACTACTGGCTCTCTCAATTTCTCAAGTTGTAGTGTTCCAGAGACTGCTGAGCACATCAATAAACTGTACCACCTTTGATGCACTAGGGGTCAAATTGCTGAGAGAAACCGGACTCTACTCCCTACCAGAGGACGATTTCCCACAGCTAGTAACCGAAGAAAACTACACGTATCACAAAGAATTTGTGTACCTGGAAAACCAGAGGACGACTGAGAAGTGCAGAAGACCAAACTTTCAAGCAGAAATTGTACTTATAAATCGATTTATTAGCAGTAGTTCGATACTACATATGATCGAACTACTGCTGCACACCTGTATTGGTGGAAATAAATAAATAACTACTGTATGTGGCGGAAAAAAAAATCCTAGCAATACTATTGAATAATTTTTTTATTTAGATTTGTATAATATTGGTTATTTCTGAATTTTCATTTTAATAAGTTTGATTATATTATTTTTTTAATTTTTGAGGTAAAAAAAAAAACTTTCAAATAGAACATAACCTATTTTATATTTTCATTATACAACGTTTTGAGTGATTGGGACACTTCAAATATTTATATGATCATGTTCTACATATATACATGTATATACATACTACATATATATACATAATAAATTTATAATGTATGTTATACTGGGGAATATTTAATTAATATTTTATTTTACGCAAGTTTAAGTCGATATTACCAGTTCTTCATGCCACTCGGTCATGTCCCGATAGTACCTCAAAGAAGTTCCGAATGAAGTCCAAGTAAGTTAATGGCTGACTGATCTTTATTTTATGCAAATTCGGAGAGATGAAAGGAGTATTTATGCCTTGAACTAGTGATGGGTTCGATTAGTCTAATTATCCATTTCCCAGGTGGGAGAAAGTACTCCACTAAGTGACCGTGGTCTGGTTCCCACCCAACACGTTGTCTTGCCCAAGACGTTAGCGGCCTTTGGGTAGCCATTAACAACCGTTAATAGCCCGGGGTCTTCTGATCGGGTTTTGTCCACCGTCGACTTGTAGTAACTGTCACAATCGTTATTTGTGTGAAAAATTCCAAGAGATAGGACATTGAACTTACCAAGATTCATTAGACAGGATCAGGAAATAGCTAAGATTTCAAAAATTGATATAAAATCACTCTATTCGTATAACTATTGTATAACATGTAAAATAGTTCAACATTTACAAAATATTCGTACTTAAAAAAAAATACATAAACGTTTTAATATCTTATATCTTCGATATTATTATATCATAATATCTTCCTTACCATTTCTTATTATATTACTTATGATACTTAAGCCCAGAATTCCTTATATTTCAAGAATCTAGAACAAATTTTATTATTTTTGTATTAAAAAAAATTGATTTGTCGTTTTAAAATAAAATACACGAGATAAGCCGTATTTAGAACTAACATGCCCCAGAAAAATTCTTTCGCACATAGTGAAACGAAAGTAACAGATGGAATCTTTCAAAATCTATACCAGACCGTACAGACATCAACCCCCAACTTCACACCACATATGGAGGAAAGAGTCGTTTTAAAAATATAGTTCATCCGAGGAATTTACTGGATAAAATCCGATATAGAGCCAACTAGATACTAATCCGTGAAATCTCTGAAAATTGCATCAATATTGGATTAACATTTCGTTTGATGAACACAAATATGACTACTTGCCAGACAAAAATAAACAGATTATGAGGATTTAATTTTTTTTTAATTCATTTCCTACATGAACACTAAACTTCCTGCCGTAGGAAGTGAGAAAGAAACAATTGAAATTTAAAATCTAGACAGATTTTTATTAAATATAAGTTAGTTTGTTTACTTGGTGTTTAACATAGTGCACTCCAACTAGGGCATAAAGGATGAATTTTCTTCGGATTACTACCTATTCTAGGTAGAGGTAGATGGGAAGATCGAGATTTATTTGTTGGTCTACCAATAAATTTCATTCCGTCCAAGCAGGTTTCGAACCAATAGAATAGAATAATCTAGTCACGTCTTAATACCCTTGGCCACCACGCCTTTATAATATGTATGTATACATCATTATTTCCGTTTTCAGTAAAAACAGTAGCATACAAATTATCAAGTCGAATCTTGTAAAATACGATTGGATTAACGACTTCATAAGTGAACTGTGCAGGAAAAATTAAATGTGATGAAGCTCCTCCAATATATTCGTATGTGTTTGTTTGCCATTAAAAGTGGGGAGGCCAGAAAAAATAAAATAAATTATTGGAAAATGTTACATAGCTATAGTATGGAATACATTATAAAGACATGACAAAAAAGATACGAAGTGGATTTATATATGTATTTAAAAAAAATAAAATAATTTCTGACCTCTCAACACACCCCATTATATTTTAGCAAACATTTTTTTGTGTCCTTTGTATTACTGTAGGTACAAGGTTTCGTTGCTTTAGTCCAAATAAATCAATAATGGTTTTATTTTATTATCAAACTATTAAATTTTTTAAAACATTAATCCATCTTTCTTATCAACCAACGTATTTTATGTAGTGGCATATGACTTGAAAAGAATTTTTTCGAGATGAAGTTGATTTTTTTCTTACTAACGAGGTATCACAGCTTAAAGGACAATATGATTTTTATCATAACCATATCATAGTATATATTAAAGTGAATTGACTATCTACTCACAGAAGTCTTGTCTTTGTGATGGAACATTATTGTAGGATTGCTATCATTTCTTGTCAATTTGCCAGCATACTGCGTACTCAGAGAACAGAACCCGATTTATGTCGAAACTGAATAATATTAACACAAATTATTTGTTTAAAATTCTGGCTGTACCCACAGAATCAGATCCTAAGTTGTTGTTTGGAAATCGAACCCAAAATCTAAAACTTAGGTATGCATGTCTTCCGAATGTGTTTATCTGTATTGCATACAATTAAATATATTATTATTATGTTTAGAGTACATTTATACCAAACTCACACGAGCTAAATTAATAAAATTCGTTAAAAAAAAATTAAGATCCATTAAAACAATTTTGATCCTTTTTCTCTCAACTTTATTCTTTTTCAAACCTCCAACGTTTCGACCACTTAGGTCATTTTCAAGGATTCCTTATTTTGTTTTCATTTTTTCCTAAAATTCTTTAAATGCCGGCTAATTGCCTTTGTCCCATAAATTCTTCTATAAAATTCCTTCCCAAATTTAAAACTTATTGGAGTTTGCAAATAAAAATAGTAATAATAAGAGTGGTTAGTAAAAGTTTTAAATTTGGGAAGGAATTTTATAGAAGAATTTATGGAACAAAGGCAATTAGAGAATTAAAAAAAAAAACTGACCACCTAAGTGGTCGAAACGTTGGAGGTTTGAAAAAGAATAAAGTTGAGAGAAAAAGGATCAAAATTGTTTTAATGAAACTAAACCACTCTCAAACAAATATATTAATAAAAAATAAAACCTAAAAAATTAATAAATTAAGTTAAATTAATAAAATCAGTTTTTACCACAGCATACAAAAACGAAGAACTGTATAACGCCAATAGAGCTGCAGGGATTTAAACGTTAGTCTATACAATATTATAATTGTTTTGGCAATAATTCGTTGATTCAAAATAGTTTAATAAATAATATTGTTATGACATACTAATTTGATGGACATTTATTAATTTAATAAATAAATAAATAATTAATTGTTTATCGAATTATAACGGCACTGGGAATAGGGAATTACTTGACTTCTTCTCTTTCCCTTCATGATAAGGATGACATTAAGGGATTGTTCATTAGTCAGGCGGTACGCGACCCTCACGTTAAGGTCGCCGTAGCCTCGCATCGTAAGCTATAAACGATTCAGGAAATCTTAAGCCATCAATGTATGACCTGCATGGTAATTAATTGTTTAACAATAAAGGAAGACAGTAAGAATAAGAAAATAGTCAAAAATATTAATTATTTTGGCTAAAGCCCTCCGTTGATGACCTCTGCAGCACCATAGTAGAATGTGAAGATTCTTTTCTCAGGGTCACCTCTAAATAAATCTGGGCTGGTGCAGTAGGTCCCGGTTGACGCAGGAGGAATCGAACCCATAACCTTTTGAACCATTGGGATCTTCATCCGAACGTGCTCAGCTATCAGGTTCTTAAGTTCAATTGTTTTACTCACTACAGAACATATTGGAAACATTATACCACACTATTTAATCTGCTAAAAAAAATTTTTTTAAAGAATACCGATTTCAAAATTATCTACATCGCATAAGTATCTACCAACATTACTTTCGATATTTTCAATACTACTATTCAACTATTGCCCTGGTTTGGGAATATTGATTGAATAGCGTTGATTGACACCTCCACTTCCTAACATCATTACAATTATTTTATTTATTAATTTTTTTTTTAAATATGACCGATTTGAATTTTAAAAGCTATTAAAAATCTGGAGCTATGAATTATAGTGTACAATGTTCGAATGGGACATACAAAGTGGCGTTGTGCTCAGACATTGAATCATAAGAAGAAAGGTTATTGCAAACTGCTCCAGTTAAAAACTACTGAAATAGCCGAAGGTAAGAACAGGTTATAGTCAGTGGGTTCCAGTTACCTAATTGAAGTAACTAATTGGTACCTAACCCTATAAATACAATAAGCTAAGAAATGTGCTCGGCTCGCTACAGTTGGCCGACCAGTTTTTTCTTTTCCTTTCTTTTTTTTCTTTTTTTATGGCTGTTCGCAAGTTTGGAAACGACAATGGATTCCTGTTGGCAGGAGGTTGGTAAGTCTGCATCGGCTCCCGTTTCCGCTCTAGTTGTCGATCGGAGAACCAATCTTTCTTTCGACACAGTTCGCCGGCCTCTCCGGAAGCGGCTTTAAACACACTTCTAGATTTTTAAACGTTTATGGCAAATAAAATCAAGGATGTCGTCATGAGATGCATCTTTTGAATCTTAACGAACATCTCTTCAAGGTCGAGAAATTTACGTTCTAGTACCTGCTTATTAGTTCAGATGTCTTAGTTAACGGTGGTGTTTTAAGATAACGTCAGTGGAAATCCAAAGTGGCGTATATACAAATTTTGCTGTCTTATGTTTTTTTCAGTATTTTAAGAAGAGTTTGATAAAGTATACCCAACTGGATTATTAAAATACAGCGATGAAATATTGGAGAAGTTAAAAAACCATAACCTATCTACTGACATCCATTTATCCATAAACGCCAACAATAACTATTTTCAGCTTCAATATTTCGTATAGTCCTATTTGATGTATAGAGCTAACATAAAAAAGCCAATATCAGTAAGTTAGTTAGGAGTTTTAAATCCCGAATTAATTATGCTTTACACGAAAAATAAAAGTTTCTACTTCAAAGCTCAGGAACTATCAGTAACCAATTCATTTCCAACAGCCTATTCCACATCCTTCTCTACCGTGAAAAGCTAATAGAAGACAGACACAATATTTACGAGCATTTCTCTCTGCACCCAGTGATGTGCATAAAGTACAAGACATACTTACGTAGATAATAAACTAAAAACTACAAGATAGTAAAAACTACAAGATTTACTGGTTCATAATGTCAGCATGCAATTCACTGGATTCCTTAAGCTGTGATGATCCACACACTAATCAAGTGATCTGATTAGGGATAATTATTGGCTAGTTCAATTAATTGTTTTTCTTTTTATCATGGTTGTTTTTTATATTTTTCATTTTTCTTTTTATTATGGTTTCATTGATGATGAAGGTATAAATTAATTAAATTATGAAATGTAATGAAGTATTATTATTTAAAATAATTGTTTTTATAATGAGTCAATGTACAGTTATGATAAACTAGACTCATATAGGTGAAACAAAGTAATAAAGTTAGTCACTATGAAAGAAGAATATTCGTCGCTATTGTTCATATCAAAAGAGATTTATATGGAGCTAAAATCATATTGTGAAATATTATAAGTTACACACAATTTATTAATAATTAAAAAATAGAAAAGAAAATAACCTACATTATATGCATTATATATTATTACATAACTGAGTGACAAAAACAACTGGTTTAAATCATAAATTGCTGATCGGGTATAACAAATTACTCCATTTTGGATAAACATTTTTCATTTAAAAAAACTTCACAATTAAGTAACAAATATTACATTTTTTTTTTAAAGTAAAACTAAGCAAATCCGTTAATGACTATATTAATTAATATTACTGGATTTCCTTGGTTTTATCTCTTTTACATTTTTTTTTCGAATGAAATACCTCTTATTCTAGAAACAAATCTCAACATAAATAACTCCATCGAGCTGCAGTTATCATATGAAACAATAATAATATTAAAAACAATGGTCTTTCAAGACCTAAATTTTAAAACCTCTATAAAAAGAGAATTTTTCAAAAAATATTTAAAATGAAATATGAGACCAGATAAATATGATTCTGTTTTATTACTATGAAATGAATTGTTCTTTTATCTGAAGATCAGATTTTGATGTATCCTTTTACATCTCTTATTTCAGAACAGCAACAAGTTGATAAATAATAACTAATCTTCTTTGAGTAAAATTGATTTGGAGATATCATAAAAAACGTATAATCACTTGGACGCATATTAAAATAAAATGTATAACGTGCCAATTAGAATTTTCAATAATTATTTAGTACAAGAGCCGGGAAGAAAAAAAGGCAGTCATCTAACCCCAATTTTTGATTACTTTGATAAAAACTATGTATAATTATAAATAAATAATAAATAATAATAACTAATCAAAACTGGTGAGTCTGCCAAGTATAGGTAGGGTGAATAAAAAATGGCGGTTGTTTCAAAACCTTAAAAAACATTGATTTTTCATTCGGGGCTCTATATCTTAAAAAGTACCAACAACACTAGAAAATCTAAGAGAACATTATTTAAAAAAGAGTAAATTTGCTGAAATATTAGCCCTAAAAGAGTTATTTACATTCAATAGTTCTCGAGATATAGCTTTTTAAAAAGCAAAATTTCTTAAAAATCTACAGAAAGATTAGTAGTTAGTTAATTTATTTTGAGAAATCTATATCTCAGGAACTATGTGACGTACATGTATCTATCACCACTCAAATTAAAGCTAGTTTAATGGACTATAAAGAATATGTGCCCCATACTAATTCATTTTTTTTTTTGTTTAATGAAATTCGGCTCTTTTTGTAGTATATTGGTTTTATGTTTTATCAACTATAAGAACAACGTGATTTCAATTAAAAAGTACAATGAAAAAATTAATGAAGCAAAGTTGAGAATAATGTTTTCTTTGTAAATGAAGTCAAGTTTCCTTAAAACTCTGTTGACATTTACTCAATTTTATTTTTCTCTATCAAACAAGATTTTCTTTAGCTTTAGAACAACCAGGATTCAAAAATCGATTCTTCTATCGAAATCTCGAACAAAGATTGGACTAAAAATATTGAAAAAATCTCATAGTTTTCTCCAAATTCTAGTATTTGGGGAGAATAATCCCATGCTCAAAATTAATATTTTTTTCACTTAACTTTTATTTTATTATTAGGTCAAGATTTTTTTTCTTGAAAGACCCGAAAAGTTTAAAGGAATATTAGTTATGACCTTTTTAGAGGGAGCCATTCAATTATAAATACCCTAATTAAAATCTCACTGCCAACCGATTCAGGATGAGTTTATTTTACAACACTATAAAGTGTTCCAGAATAGTTTAATTACGTCCTAATTGTTGCAGTGTAGGAATGCCCGTTATCCCGCTGACCTGCCGCAACAGTCATCTATCAACTGATTGGGATCTTAATGATTTTCCACCACTTCTGTATTCTCGCTCTTCCGAAGAGCGCCGTTACCTGCGGTCGATGCTTTACCTGTTATCGTAAGTAGTATTCCTGAGAGTTGGGCATTCCGTAATGATTACGATGAGCGGTAGTCAAAACTCAATAGCAATTACAAAATGACGTCCTCTATGCGAGTCTGTTGTTTATTCACATCATACACTGTCATCAATACATTCTTGGACAATGTATAAGTAGATATTTTCATCAAACACAGGGAACTGTATTACATCAATTACAATTAACAGTTATGATGCATCAACATCAAAGTGGCCACACAGCAATGTACGAACACAAACAGGGTCTGGTTGTGGATTACAACGATCAGAATTAACAATTAAAATTCATTTAAACAGCAATGACCAAACTAACATGTAGAAAGGGTCTAGTAATAAACTTTAATAACCATAACCAATAATCATAATGTCCACACAAACACTAAACGCAGACAGGGCTGGTTATAAGTTATAATGGTGACTAATTACCACCAACTGATTTTGAAATGTACATCATCGGCCTGTTGCTAGCCGACGCATATCAAACAACCTCTAGCAACTGTTACTCTAACTCTTAAATATTATAATACAAAACAAAAAAGACATATGTTCATACTAAAATAACATAAACATCTTAATAGAATAGTAAAAATAAAAATAGATATAATTAGATTAAACATTAACATTATTTACAAATTTATTATCAAACTTTGTCTGAAGGTTTTATTTATTTTATAATAAAATAATTTTCCGCTTAAACTGAGGGATTCCCTTCCAGTAAACCTTGATCCACTAAATCATAGAAGTATTAGATCTACCCGTTGTCACGACTTAGCCATTCATTCCAAGCTGACCCCTGAGTTTCTCCTAGCCTTCCGCTTCTGGAGTGCAACAGAACTGGAGGGTATAGTAGATATATAAAATATTATTTTCAACTGTACAATGCTCATTAAGTGGATTACTTATACATACCTATGAAGAACAGAAAGAGTAGTATAAATCAGAATTTCAAAATATTCTGCAGCTTTTAAAACAGTTTACCTATTTTGGTCTATAACTGACTTATCCTACTTCAAGCGCCTCCCTAGATATTTAATTGAACATGAATATAAGCTGGCCATTGGCAATACTCCTATATAATATACATACTATGTTAAGAGGTCATAGGCTCGTTCTCATAGTAGAAGTCTTGTAGGATTTTTTACTCAAAGATTTGAGTGGTAAACGACAATAATTTATTTTTAAGACCATTTATTTATGAAATATTAAGTCCAGTTTGCTTTAATTCTTCTGATGTTTATTCTAAAATAAATATTAGAGTAGTAAGAATAAACGAACCGCTTCTTCTTTTCAATCTAATGTAAGAACTCCATTCTGAAACCCGTGTAGACCCAATATACTGACTACAGACCAATAAGCTTGCTTCCGCAATTGGGCAAGGTTTTTGAAAAATCATTCTAAAGTAGCCCAAAAGCTTCGCCTCAAAACCCATCATAAGCAGACTGGCTTCCATACAGGTACTGCCCGGATCGCCACCTTACGAAATTACAGGCGGAAGTAAGCCAGAAAAAAAGGTGAACGAGGTAACAACGACGATCTCAACTGACTGCACGGAAGCGTTTGCCTCAGTGTCCTGTCGTCCTCTATCTAATACATTACAGGAAAACGAAATCCCGGAACAGTTCTACAACTCTATCGAGAACATTTCTGTGGCACCGCTCATTAAGGGTACGTGTCGGCGAAGCGGTATCCGGAGATGTCCCACTCACCTTCGGAGTACCCCAGGGGTCTGTGCTTTACCCTTGACAGACACCTAACGCTACCTAATTGTAAAATTGCATAAAATTGATTTTTCATAAAAATAAAAACAATATTAGTTTTTGATGTATTTTCAATAAAACTTTACAATTACCTTAAATAAATCCCTAAGGTTTGCAAATATTTATCCTTTGTCAATCCGAAAACATGAGAAATGGAAAACGATTCATAAATCATGTTTTTTTAGAAAAAGTGAAACTTTTTTTTTGTTTTGTAGGGAAAGCTGCATCATTAAATTCAAACAAATGATTGATTTTGAGTAATATTAAAACCGAAAAATATGACTTAGAATTGAGCTTAACTTTAAATTCCTGTTAAATTTTATAATTCATCGATGTTGGTTTATTTTAACAAAGATGCAGTCTGAATTCTTAGTTGAAAATTCTTTCTTCCCTCTTTCACCAAGACTCATTATATGACAAAGAGACTGACGACCATTTCAGAAATAGCTATTGAAGTGGAGTCCTTGCAACCGGGTCCTTAGCCGAGGTGAATCACAAGCCTCCTACGGGAATGTTAATGTCCAGAGCCTTCCTCCGAAGCGCGATGTTGGACGTTTAGTGCATCACAATGGGAGTCTTTCTATTGGAGTCACATAAGCGATCCTTCTACACTTCTATAACTGAAAAGGTGAAGATTCTTTTGAGTTTCTATTATTTGACTTATTTTGATTCTGAATAGAGAGATTTAGAGGTAAAATTTGTCATATTTTAAAATGTTTTGAAACAAGATTATAGTATAAAATTTCTAACGGTGTGAAGGTTTGATGACACCACCGTTAGTTTATCATGATGACCAAGAAGTTGCTTTGTCTTGGAGATTTCAGTCGAACATCGCAGAAGGTACACTTTGCAGGTAGAAAGGGGAACATTAAGCTCAAAGCATATGGCCCGTTATGTGAAATGGACTGTTTTCCTCGCGGTGATGGTTGGCCCCAATCTATCAGTTACGCTCCTCTCCTCTATTTATTGCAGAGGACGGACCGCCGCCGCGGCTAAACACAGGATTTTGTGTCGTGCGAGAGCATCATTTGCGGAGCGTAGTCGATCTCGGTAGTCCTTCGATAAACAGTGTTATTTTCGATTGGTATTTACTGACTGTGCATGCGGAAGTGCTTATGAAATTCCAGAGACTGGATTAGCCAGTTATTTTAATGAGTTGTTGAAGGAAATTTCACCTCATACGAGCTGCAACACGAACCGTTCTTACGGGTTTGTTGCGGTGCGGTGGGATGCCCATAACCTTTGATTTTACTATTGTACATGGCCCTATTAATAAATATTCTATTAAATAACCATTAATATGTAATAACTTATATTCCCTAACGATTCATGTTGGTTATTGATAGGTCATAATCACTATCGTTATAGATCTCAAAGGTCTAGTAATTAAGGAAAGTTGTCTTCATCCTCATGAAACTGTTTGTATAATTGGCTGAAATAATAATAATAAAGGCCTAACGAACCCGAAGGTTCGATGCCGATACTACCAAACGGTCTCTGCATACATCCTTCCAGTGATGCCCATCCAAACCCAATTCCACTAAATATATTTTAACGCAATCCTCCAATCTACGTTTCAGTCTACCCCTCCGACATTTACCCGTTGGTTCAGTGTTTATTAACATTTTAGGGATCCGCTCGTTACTAAGCCCTACAACCTTACATGCCCATCTTATGTGCCGCAATGCTATAAATTGAATTATACTTACCGGTTAAATAGTTATATGTAAATAAAATATTTAATGTTGTGTTTAGTAATTATATAAATAATATTTATTAGTAAAACGAGAATAGACATTATTCTAAGATCTGAAAATATATTTTACCTTTTTACTCTCCCTTCAGAGACACTACTCGAATATAACAATTATCTGAATAAACCCCCTTTTTTTTTAAACACAATTAAACTTAATTTAATTTTATACCGTTCTCCAATTTTAGCAAGATTCCTCTTCCCGTTCCAAAGGTAAGATAAGACCGTTGCTAATTAGCCAAGAGATAGTGACGTGTTGTACATAAACCAATGCTCGCTAGTGAATGTTTCAACTAACATACATCCGAATACGTAGGCTAGTAGCAATATTGTATTAACTAGGTCCTGTTCTCCCCTAGAATATTTTTTGAAAAGTAAAAAAAAATATATATATTTTACCAGTCAAATGCCTTAAAATAATAATTATTATAAAAATTAAATGTGGCTTCTATGATTTGTTTTTTTTTTCAACAGGCAGAATGACAGAAAACTGGCAGGCACATGCGGTTTTGGAATAGCAAAAGCGTACTAAGAACACGTCCCACCATTTTTCCAACGTTAATTGGAACAAGTCTAGTATCTAGATAAATGTATGGCCGAGGTCAGGAGAAAGGGATTCGACCTATGGCCAATTGTAGTAATGTAACTAATTATGAATTTAAAATTTTCAGCATGTCTTATTAAAAAAAAATTGTTTTCTTTCTTTAACGAATATTCATAAACGAATAATTAAACGTTTCTGAAAGATACATGAATTATAATCCTTATATGGATATTTAAAGTCATGCTGTGTTCCTTTGAATTATTTAGAAAATAAAATAATGAATTTCATTCATTATTTTATTTTCTAAATAATAAAACATCATCTAAGTAATAAAACATCATTGCCGGTGTTAAAAAAATTTCATTATTTCAGCTTTTTTTCTTAGTTCAATACAAGTAAGTTCGAATTGAAGTTTTACTTCTTTATTGTAATCACGTTTTTTAATGACGATTTCGAAATTTAAAATTTATATTGATTAGTTAAATGCTATCATTTGTAAAATTAATTATATTTACTTTTACTAGGACTAATATTACATCATTGCTGATTTCACTTTCTATTATTAAATAAGGTTTGAAAATTTGAAAAAAAAACATTGTATCTACCATAACTGTTTAATAGTAGAAACAAGTATGCAACAATTTTTGATTCATGATTTTATGCGCCATCTAAACATCTAGAAAAATTAAATATTAGATAAATTAAAGTATTGCGTTAAAATATTCGAACCGAAAAAGGATGAGTTAACCGGAGAATTTAGAAGGCTATACACAACGCCCAGTTGTGGGTACTGCACTCAGTAAATATAATTTAGGTTATAGCGAATTAGATGGGCGAGATAGGTTGTATGGCTTGATAATTATATGGATTAATCCCTAAAATGTTAACACTGAACCGACGAGTAAACGTCCGAGGGCTAAGCCAAATCATAGATGTGAGGATTGCGTCCAGACTGATTTAGTAGATTTGGGTTTGCTGTGGCGTCACTGCACTGATGTATCTAGAGAGCGATTGGTGGTATCGGCATCGAACTTTCGGGTCCGCTAAGCCTTTATAATAAATAAATAATCATTGAGATCAATAAATTTTCTAATGTTGCATTTAGAATATGAAACACATTTTTAAGTTTGCCCAATTTAATTTATATTATATTTCAAAATGTCCGGATTGTTTTGTTAAATTGTTGTTAAATAAAAATGACTTGAAACACATTATTAAGTTGACTTAATTCTTTATAAATACATATATTACATGTACATTTATTTTTATTATAAATATGGGATATTCATGTTTAGCTCCACTTTTACTCCATCGTATAAATTAATAACATGCTATGATATATTTTTTTTCTTTCTTGTATAATAACTTATTATCATTTTTAATCAATAAATTCACCACGATACTATTTGAAATATCTAAAACTAATCAAAAAATGTGCGTTTCTTTCCAATACAATTACGTAAATTGAATAACGTAATTTAAAAATCCGCAATATTTCGAAAGTGTGGCTAAATATTAATGATATCATTTAAACTTTGGCAAAACTAATGAAGAACCATCTGTAATTTTCGCTTCTATAAAGATAACTATCTCTTATTTAACCATTAGACAACTCTATTAAATCATCCGTTTTCCTTTTCTTCATTCCTTAGTCTTTCGATCTCAGCTTACAGCAAAGTAATTGAGATTCATCATCTGATAAGATTAAACTGCCAAAACGAAAAAATAAATTAACAATGGAACCGGCAATAAAGAGGACTACGAAACAGTTAGCAACAGAGAAACTCGTACTTCAATTCCATAAATATTTCTTATAACTCTCCAGCATTTTTTCAAAGTGTCAGTAAGAACATATCATTAAATCCTACCCTTATGGTTTTTGACTAAGTATCATGATTGAACACATTCCGGATTCGTTTGTTTTCTTTACTTATTGCAATAGAGAAAGTAAAGTTATGTTATAAGATTTTTAATGTTTCTTCAATCTCAGTATTTTTTTCTTTTTAGATTCCCATAAGTCATAAAACATATAATAAAGATGATATATTTAAAATATGTGTTTTTTCTAAATATCTTTATGACCAGATCGGCTTGGTTGGAATGGAATGGAGGAGTAGTCTCGTGCAAAAGAAATCCCCAAATTATTTATAATGCTATTGCCATGAACAATTATAAATAAAAAAGATCAATTATAAAAAGTCATTCTGATTTTTTTTTTCTAAGAATATTTTGTTCCTATAAAGTGTAGGAACAAAATATTCGTTTTTAATAAAACTTAATGACTATGTATACTTTAGTATTTATTTAATTAATAAATTAATATAAATTAATACATTGATTTTCAGCAGTGAAACTCTCACCTATGTCTTGACGATGATTCAGGTAAATCAAAACTTATGTATAAATACTTGTGAAATTTTAATATATTTTGTTCGTTGTTATATTTTATATTTTTTTAACGTCATGTCAATGTCTCTCCTCGAATTTAATTCATTCCAAATGGTCAGATTTAACATGGAAGAATCTTTGAAACATGGAACAATTTATTAGTGTGGACAGTTCATTAAAAATTTTAAAAATATACATATATTTCACAAAATAAATCGAATAAATTAAATAAATCGAAAGATTGGCTAAAACAACTAAATTTGATGAAAATTCATTGAGTTATTTTTAATTTATGAAATATAAAAATCAGAATGTTTTTTTCATCATGATTAAATATTTATTATAAATATAAAATATTGAAGTACCAGATTTCAAATCTTTACTGATAACTTAGGATTGATATTTCTTTCTTTATTAATTTTAATATATGCACTGTTTAAAATAGAAAGTAGATTAAAAAAAAAAAGGAATCGCTATAGAAAAAAAAGAGAAAATAGATTACAAAAAAGTACCGGAATAGAAAAAAAGAATGAATAATATAATTAATTGGGACTTTAAGAAGCTTGTATGTGAGGAAAGGCGAGAAGATATTTTTAATTTTAATTAATTTATTATGTTTTTAATTGAGATTTTAGTAAGTATTATTTTCATGCTCTCTATTTTTTTATTAGAATTTGGAATCGGATGACATTAAGTGAGATTTCAACTTCCTTCTGAAGTGAATTGAATACGTAGCCCAAAATTAATATTTAGATTGTAATCGTTCATGATACTATAATTATATTTCGAAAATATCACCGAGGAGCATTCTATAAAAAATCAATATAACGTATCTCTTGTAGATAATTTAAATTTTTATTGGAAATATTGATTTGTAAGAGCTATTTGATATAAAGATATTTTAATTTTGAAATAAAATGAATAAGTTTTAGACTAGAATTAGATATATATAAAAACCTTTACTTATGAGAATTAGATACATTGACTTTTTATAGAATCGTCCACAATTTTAAACTTTTATAATTTAGTAATGAAAATCTTTCTTTATAAAATATAATTATACAAAATGATTATTGTGATATTGATATTTTTATATAGTGTTCATTTACCAAAAATCATAATTCAGATATACAAAAATCGTTTAAATTATTTATAATTAGGTAAACGTTTCAACGTATTTAAGACCGAACGCTTCAAATACCCTTGAGCCCCAGCCTTGTCCCGTAATCAGATATAACCTCATTCCAAATCTGCCAGGTGAAGTTTTCTGTTGATTTGGCAGAAACGAATTGATGAAGGTGAAGAGATTTACAGCTTGTGGAATTCGACTTTGGATGAAATTGGTGTAAAAATATAATTGTAGCCGGTGACAATATTTTTTTTTCAAATAAGAAAAAAAAAATTATTTAACTAAACTTGAAGCCTATGATCTCTATTTTTTAAAATAACTTATTGAATGTACAAATCGGATGACAATAAATCATATTTCAACTTCTTTCTTAAGTTAATTGAATATGTAGCCCAAAAGTAATATTTAGATTGTAATCTTTTATGGGATAATCAATCATTCATTATGGTTTGTAAATATAATTGGTTTTCTATCGAATGTCAACATCAACTTTTGGAAATTTATTTTTAATGGCTCCATCCACTTGCTGTTTGGAAATCCGTTTTGCAAAACTGTGCCGAGCTGAAATTCTACAATTTGGTGTTGATGAATTCCAATTCCCACGGCAAAGTAGGGTAGCGAAAGAATACTTAAGGGGACCGCGGAAACTGGAAGTTCTTGGTTTTATTTAAATTTCGACTACTATCGAAATTGTTTTAAATTGAAAACTGTCAACACATTGGTAGTACAGTTTTTGCAGGTGAATAAATTATGTTGTAAATATTTACATGCATTTAAAAAAATATATCTAAAAAATACTATAATTTAATCATTAAAATTTTGAATTGCCTGCATTATTTATACCGCGCCCTTCTGCACAGGTAATGTTACTCTATGCAAGTTATAAACAAGTCTGTGAGTAGCATTAGAAATAAAAAACCTCTGTCAAAAATAAGCTTCAGAATTCATCCTTTAAAAAGGAAAGGCTTGAATGCTGACATCTCAGTTAATTTACTGATATCAGTCGGTACATTATATCTTACCAAATTCAACAATAGAATGTTTCCATAAAAAGATGAGATAGCAGTTTCTATTTTAAAAACATCTCCGACCCCTACATGGATTCACACCATTCAAAAATCGAGGAAAATAGCGACGCCATTATTTACGACTCGCACTTCCCAAACGTTATATAAGAGGATATCGGGACAACAATGCAAAACCAACTGCGTTCTTCACAGTAGTGAGTGCTAGAGTGTACAACTGAGTATCTCTCACATTTTGAGAATTTCTCTCTAAAATATCCAAGCGAATGAAAAGCGAATTTGTGCAACGCTATAGTATAGAAGTGTTTAAAATTTATCAATTTTAAGAAAACTGATGTCTGAGTTACTTCAATATCACACAAAATCACACTTGTATTTAAGAATACAAGATGGAAAATAGTTATTTAATCTCAAGTAACGAATTTTAAACAGTTATCGAGAAATATCTGCAAAATATTGGAAAACTGTTTAAGTTCTTTAAATTATAATAGTAATTACATTTAAACTTATACGAGAAAATGTCATTATATGTAAATATAATATTTAAATTATCAATGTCTAAGATTAATATTTTTTTTTAATACAAACCCCGTTCAAATCTGTTTTTCGTTTCTAATATTTCTTTTATATAGTTGCCATATGTTCCGATTTGAAATAACATTTAAACAAAAAAAAAATGGCTCAAAACCTAATCTAATTTACGAAAATAAGCCTTACCTTTCGAAAATGATATTAAAAATATTATTGGGTTTTTAAACATTTATTTAATTTTACTAATACTTCTATGTTCATTATAGATTCTATTAACTCGAATCCAGAGGATGGGTGAAGAAGATGGGTCATCAAATATTTTACATAATTACTTCCGTAGTTTTTATCCATTCTGAGAATCTGAGAATTAAAATAATTATGTTCTCAATATAGAAATTTTCCTCTCACATTTTACGGTTAAGATATGAAGAAACATATTTATTTCTGTATCAGCAGTCAAATTTGTGTCAGAGCTTCTTTTAAATTTTTTAGATTTTAATGATTTTTTTTATAGATCTTTGATACTAACATGCATGTTAGTATCAAGTTGGTCACATATAAATTTTATCAGAATCAATCTGCTAATTTTGTTAACGCATGTGTTAACGTATTTTTTTTTGGCACCTGACACACGTCTCTTTCCAAAGTTTGGAGGAAAGTTTGGTATTAGTTTTACTAAGATCTAATATACATTTCACCTAATTTCATGATCCACTATCGCTTTACCATACTCCAAAGTCTTAACAAGTATGTTTCAAAAACTCTAATTTATTGAAAAATGAACATATTAGAATTTATTTTTATACCTTGAAATATTATAAATGATAAACATATCTATCTTTTCAGTAGAAAACTATGGAGAAATATAAAGAAAACTATACTGACCTATTTATACTTTGTAGACTTTTTTAAAATTCAAATCAATGAAAATAGGAAATATTAACTGTTCTGCCCTCATCCACTGAACTCCATAAACCTCAAAAAGACAAGACAAGTACTAATACGATCTCCCTTCGGATCAATTGTCAACAACAATTTATTAATTTCACAGTACGTTATCTTTACTTCAGTCCAATCTCTGAAATGACGTGTGAGGAAAAATTAATGTTTCCCCTTGATAATTTCCTGGAGATAGGGAAAATATGTCACGCAAGAAGAAACTTTTTAAATGTCTTGAAGTAAGGAAGAGGTGATATCAAATGATAAAATTTTATATGTTGTAAATTTACGTTAGTATTGTTTTAAATACTTTCTTCCTATATGTAAACAGTAATAATAACAGAAAAATTTCCATTAAGGTTAATCATTTATTTGTATCTACACAAATATTATTTTGAAGTAATTAATAATATGTCAATATTTTTATATTTTCTATACTATTGCAATAATGTATCAAGTAACGGTTCCGGATTTAGTACTAACAAATAAGAATTATACAATAACATACATTGTTACATAAATTATTTACTTAAAAAACATTCACCTCCATAACTAATAGACAATCATTTCCTTTTTATAATGGGTGTGGGCATTCTTTCAACCGTAGGTTTCTGTGTAGGAGTTTATTGTTGTATCACACCTATGCCAATGATGTAATATAGATTTATAAAAACGAAGGACGATTACCAAACTATATCGACACTATGCTAAAGAAATATGGGCTTTGTTATCCTTTCAACTTTAGTTTAAATAAATTCTCTAAGTTTAAAACTTTAAATTAATCAATTAATTACAAACGGTATAACTATTAATAAATTAATGAAATTAGTTAAGGTTTAAAAATCATGAATAATTTTTATAAGAAGTATTTATTAACTTCCAAGATTGTTTAAAAAATCAATATCAGAACCCTTATATAGAATCTACTCAATTACAAAATGTATTTAATTACAAAACTAATGTCGATTAAAAAATTTATTTGTTCATCAACCAAATATAGAAGAGTATTTAAAAGTAAAAGGGAATTATTATATTTAAAAACAAATCCTGAAAGTCAATCAACTTTGATATTTAACTTAAAAATACTATTTATCTACCCGTTGGTGTTGTGTAATATGAAGTGATTGTTGTTTGGTTCAACTAGTTTTTATTGTATTAATTTTTTCTAGTCCATTTAAATGTATTCTAAAGTATTATTTGGATATTTTATTTATACGATGAAAATGCTCTATTTTACTCGTAATACATCTTAAGATACCATTCTGTGTAAGATTGAATTCGATCTAATAAATTATAAAAGACTAATAATTGTTGTTTGAATCCTGTTTAATATTTTATTTTTTAACCTTTTAAATAGCTTTATGATGATAACGACTTTATTTAATTGAAAAATTGATTTATATGTATACAGTACCCATCATTTGTCATGCGCTCAATGTTTTTTTTTCTGTTAATTTACTCGTATATTAACGATTATATTAATACTAATGGAAGATGTTCTTTATGTTAGTTGTTTATATGGATGTTATTGTTTTTTTATATGTTTATCTGTATTTCTTTATTTTAATCAATAACAGATTAAATAATCGAGTTTTCTGTCAAAAGTTAATATATCCCCTACTTCAAAGTAAAAGTTTTGTTGACAAATTATTTTAATACCAAATAGGTCTTTAAAATCGACATTTTGAATAACAATTTAACTTATTTAAACTAAATGTTAAAAAATAACTACAAATGTATGTGTGACTTGTGATAGAAAACTCCTCAATTGTGTTTAATTTATGGATGAATTTTATTTGTTTATTCTGTCTGATTTGGATAGTACTGTTTTACCAGAAAAATTTATAGTATTTATTTATTTATAATTTGTAGATAATTTTTGTAAATACTGATGGGTTTTTATTTTACAATTGTTCAAAAATTATTTGGGTTCTTTTTACATCTGTGTTATCATGAAGGTGCTTTGTCATGTGACATATATGTTTCTTTATATTACTAATAAATAGATCATTTAAATAACAAAATGATCTCATTCAGTCTAATTGAAATCCACCGACATACAGGAATTAATAGTCGATAACTTTACAGCTGTTTAAATCTTCATTTCATAAGCTATGAAAAAACTGTTAAAAAGTGGTGTTATGATCCAAATAAAATTGAGAGAAGCATTAAAGTCTCCGACAGCCTTGATCGAAGGACACCCCTACCCACGTGAATGACCATCCGTTGACATTGCCATCTGTACATTATACAGCTGTGTCATTTTGATAACGGATGAAGATATCTTTGAGCTTTACAGTAAGGAGGATATCCACAAATTTTCACACCAGAGTTATCAGTAGTTGTGATAAGAAAGATATTATTATAAAATATTCTGTGGTGCTTACAAGTGGAAAGGCGAAGGCTACGACGAAGAGGAGATCCAACAAGGCAGCCATGGCTCGGGCACTAACAAACAACTACACTCGGTTCGTTCGATATCAGATTACCATGTCGCGGTCGAAACGACAATCGATACACGTTCGCCACTCGGCGTCAGGTGAGTAACTGAGCGGTCTAGAACCTGCGGACCCGGCCTGTGGTGGGGGAGCCGACTCTACTTTGCTCTGCTTGGTCCACTCATTGCGCTCCGGGAATAGTAAGACCAATGACTAAGACAAAATTCTTGGTATTCTTAGATGTGGTTTCAGCTGGAGTAATTTCTATATGGGTGACGTCATGGGCTGGTTCGACTACAGGGAAGGGCAAGAAGGCAAACTCCCCGTGCACCAAGTTTCCAAGGGTCTCGATAAGAGTTTATTTAATAATCAGTAATAAATAATACAGTGGAACTCCTATGTAACGTAACTCTCTGAGGAAAATAATTCGGTTCGTCATGTGGAGGTAATCCATTAAGCAGGTTAAATATAAAATTAATACAAAAATGAAATATAAAATTAAGTACACATCACATAAACTGTGATACCTCGTATGTTTGGAAAAAATCAACTATAATTTTATATAATTAAAATCAGTTATCGTACCGACGTTTGGTCTCAATGGTTTTGAAAAAACTTTTAAAATGTCTAGAGAACGATGTTTTAATTTTTTTAATGGTATAAAGATTTTTTTATGTAGCTCTTACTACTTGTAAGCTTCGAACGATTTAATTTAAAAAATGAAAATGTCCCCAAAATTTCTAAATAATGGATATTACATTTGATCTATGTCTTATTCCTTGTGAAAACACGTTCTGATGCACGGAGAACTTTAACTATCTGAGAGCTACAATTTCGAAAAG
>NW_027109623.1:55523-68372 GCF_000696795.3 Halyomorpha halys
AGAATCCCCAGATTCCAAAACTTTGTTTTGGTATATTGGCCATTTTTGATTAAAAAAAATACAGAAGTAGAAATCAGTCGCTTTGTACGAATAAGATTATTGCACGCCGTATGTGAAGATAGCTCCTCTGAATATTTTTATTACGAGGGAGGGATTGCACATCAGGAGTGTAATATAAAATAAAAACACATTTTAAATTGAACAAAATTTATTATAAAAATAGTCGGGTAACATAGCTAATTATAGATAAAATGAAATAAATAAAAGTATAAGAATATAAACCTAAATTTTTCAGAAGCAGTACAATATAATGAATTTTCCTAGAAAGATGACCCTTCCTTTTGTTGCAAAGAAGGATAACCCTTGAAACAATCGCAAAAGTCTTCTTGCCATTGTATAATGGCCTGTTGCAATTTTTCCTCAGATTCTGTCACCAGCACGATATCGCCTGCATATAGAAACGCCTATACTTGTACCGTCCTCATATTCCACATACCGACTACAGTCCAAGCAGTTGCTTGAAATCCGAAATGTTAAGATAAATCGGTACGCAAGCGCGTGATCATGAAATCGATTTTATTTTCATCTTCAGCACCTCCGAAAACATAAAAACGGACTCCAATATGCTAGTAATCCGAAACGGTGATATAAATCGATCCGCAAGCGCGGAATCATAAAATCTATTTTATTTTCATTTTCAGCAACTCTATAAATATATTAAGAGACCCCCTATATGTTAGAAATTCGAAAATTTAAAACACATCGATACAGAAAACCTTTATCGTATTATCTATTCATTCTCAGCACCTATGAAATTAATCGATTGACCTGAGAAAACATAAATATAGGCACATGTCAGAAATAGGAAAAGTTAAAATGAAGCCTATACTTGGATTTTTTTATCATAATATTATTTTTTATTTTCGTAGTTGAAACTAAAGATAGAACTAGCTAAATATCGGGTTTAGCTATAGTCTGGCGCTTCATTATTAAATGTCAGATCATAGCTAATTTAGTTCCAAGAGTTAGCTATGAGCAAACAGCTAACAACTAAACGGTTCGTTTTTTGTTTCCAATGCAACTACAGCTAGTTTAGCTTTAGTTCTTTGTTGTTAGTTACAGCTAACTTTTGACCAACTCTGGTTTATGGCCGGGTTAAATGTAGGCAGCGATCACTGATTTTAACCGGCATCCAACATCCGGGCCATGGAAAGTCAATGGAGAAACTTGCTTTTATTATTATTTTAATTATTTATTCTTACCAACGAAAAACACCGTTTTTTATTTAAAGAGTTTTTTTTTTATTTAGTACCAGATCGGCCTGGTGGGCCTTACATTGTTACATTTTTAGTTGAAGAGTTGAAAATTAAAAAAAAAAATGAATATTTTACAAGATAATTAGATGAGAATAAAGTAAACTAAGGTAGAGTTGAAAGGTATGTAAATATAAGTGAAAAATTAAAAAAAAAGAAACAAAAATAATATTTATAACAATAAGTACATATGAAAAATAAATAACAAAGTAAAATATTTAAAATGTAAAGGAGTCGTAATAACACGTAAAAATAGAAAATTAAATACAGGATAAATGAAAGAAAAAATGTACATACTAAGACAGGGAAAACTAAGGAAATAAGATGATAATAAAGTTCAAGAAAGAATGAATAAATAAAATAGAAAATATAAAAATAATAATACATTGGTTTCTGATTTGTTCTTTACTTATTTATTATTATTTTATTTCTTCATTCTTTCTTGAACTTTATTTAGTCCCATCTTATTTCCTTAGTTTTCCATCACTTAGTTTGTACAATTTTTGTTTTGTTTTTATTTCTCTTATATCTACGTTTCTATTTTTACGTGTTATTACTTATTCTGTTCATTTTAAATGTAATACTTTGTAATTTAATTTTTATAAATACTTATTGTTGCACGTCTTATTTTTGTTCGTTTTTATATAATTTTTCGCTTTTATTAAAAATCAAAATCTATACCACTACAACCCATGAAGGTTCAAGGGTTCAGGACTTTGTAAGGAAGTACTGTTACTAGACCAATGGTTGTGCAAGAAGGTGATTTGGTCTCGACCGCCAGATTTTTACCCAATTTATGAGGCTGGGTGGACCCCAGGAGGGCTTCAGAGTCCACAGGGTTGACTCACGGCTACAGTGTACTAGAAAATAATTTTCTGCCCAACAAGATTCGAACCCGGGTCCTTGGAGTTAGTAGAATCGTGCCTTACCACGGTGCCACCGCGTTCCCTTCACTTCTATTAACATAATTTATTATCCCCACCTCAGTTAACTTTATTGTCATCTTATTATCTTGTAACGTCGACATATTTTTAACTGTCTTTTATCTTTTTTAGCCAAGATGAAGCCCTCCTAGTGGAGCGAAACGTCGCCAAATAAATAGTTGATTACTATTTTTTGTTTCTTTTTTATCGCAATCACACTATCTCCTTCATATTCCATAAAATTTCCTTTTTTTTTTTTTAAACAGTTCAGAACTTATGGCTTAAAAAATCAGTTATGTTGGGTACATAAAACTCCGTACACAGTTCGTCGCGAAACTTTCCACTACTATGTAATCCAGCAATAGCTTTAATTTATCAGTTGGCTGTTAGTGAATTACACTTTTGTTTCGACATTTTGTGCACTTTTATTCACTTGTTGCTCGTATAAAATCTGTAATACTATAAGTAATAATACTTATAATTATCATGTTAGTAATACTGATAGTAGTGTGATAGAACGTCAGTGATAGTAATGAAAAACTAAACATGTGCTGAAGAAATTCGAATGTTAGTAAATACTTGTGCAACGATCCATCCAAACCTGAAAAATTGTTTTACTTATGTACATATTGAGTTTTACTTATGTAGTCATTGAGCCTCCAAGTCCCAATTAAAGAGGTAAACATCGAAAAAATCTAAGAAATGAAATTTCAATTACAAAGGTTCAGAAATTCTCAGCTAGAGGTAATTTGATGGAAAAGTGTTCAATCCTCGTTGTGATTTTCAGTAGTAATGGTTTCTCCCATATCCAGGGCCCACTCAACCAGGTAACTCCGTAATATCGAAAACAAAGGGAGGCATCTCGTTTTAGTCAACATTGTGATTTCGTGTAATTGTAGTTGTTGAATCAGTGCAACGTCCTCGTGTACTCACTCTAACCAGGGCAGAGCGAGAAACTTGTACACGTCACTAAACTGTATATTGATAAATAATACAATAATGCTACATTTTTGATTTTTTTTTTAAGTATATAAAAGTTTTTATTTCATAAATATTAAGATGTAAAACAGTTATTACATTGATTTATATTATTTATTCAATTGTGTTTATACAATTGATTCATTTTATTTTATTTATTTTTTGTTTTGCTACTTACATACATAGCTATGTTTTACAGTTTGGAAAAATAATACAGATCGTCATTTATTATTTTTATAGGAATATATGTTTAGTTTACTTATGTTTATACCTTTGTATCTACAGGTTGCTATTTTGTATAATATCCTATTTCAGGGTTTAAAGAGTTAGAACAAAAGATTGAAAGAAATTATAAGTCAATTTGTATATGTATTCATGAACGGCGTCAATATTTAAGTCCGAATGCATCTTAGTTATACTTGTGTAATTATATTAATTTTTAACAATTTTGCGACGTTTGTTTAGAAATATATACAGTTTTTTTTTCTTTATTGGTTAAATTAGTGAAACTCCTTATGGGGCAAGCATATGTCAATACCAAGACCCGGATTTCTATGCTATTGCATATTTTATTTGGGTGCTTTTTTTAAGCACTGACCAAAAATCTTTACGAATCAATGTTGGTACATTGTGTACAATCTGAGTAGATGTAATTAACCAAGTTTTATTTGATGATAAAAGCTATCGTAATCGAAGTTTCATATTCTGGAAGATTGCTGATTGGCCGTGTGTATTAATAAATGGAATATGGTCCGGGTGCGGTCAAATTAAATTCAAATAGTAATATTTTTTACTATTTTTATTTGACCCAATAGTTTCGCTCCACGTTGCAGGTCTTCGTCAGGGCTAAAAAAGATACAAACTCTTAACATAAGTAAAAATGTAAATGGAAAATTACAATGGTATACATTGAAACGTAAATGGAAAGGTACACACAAGTACAAGGGTATACATTGAAACGTAAAAATTAAAGGTTATAAACAATAAATGAAAACGGAAATAGTAACAGATAAAAAGAAGAAATATTAAAGAAAGTACAAATTAAGAGATAAAAAGGGATAAGAATAAAATCAAGAAGAAAATGAACGAGACAGAATTCATACCTGTTTTGACGGAAGTCAAAGTCAGAGTGAACCGTTTGTATTGGGAGGAGTGGGGATGACAGTTAAGTACGTCACATTTGAAAATAATTTTAAAGTAAACAGTGTAGAAAATATTAATATTAGGTAAACATAATTAAAATGAAAACATACATAATTGAGGGGAAGAAGAAATATAAAAAAAAAAAAATATTAAAATTTACATAGATAGCAAACAAAGAAGAAAAAAAGTTAAAATAATGGGATACAATAAATATAAATGATTAAGAAAGACAATATACCAAATGAGTGGGGATACATGGGTATGTAAATTATATAATAGAAAAATTAATTAATATAAGTATGCTTTAGCTGGTAACTCACCTTATTTTTTAATTTATATTCATAAGATACAGAAATATAAAAGAAAAAGGAAGGATAGTAAATGTAAATATAAAATATAATTAAATTAAGCATGGGGTAAGAATTTAGAAAATAAAACCACAATAAAAGATATGGCAGGAAAGTGGGCTTCTGAAATGCAAAACGAAAAGGAAAGAAGCATTATGAGGGCTTTATTAGGTTCAAAATGTGTCAGTATGAGAGGGAGATGCAGTTTTTATCAACTTTATGATTGACAGAATTCTCCGTTAAGTTTGTGTGAATGGACTCCGAGATAAGACTTTTTTTTTTTGTCATAGAAGTTTCATATTCATTAAATTAGTAATACAACAATATAAGAAAGACTACCTTCAATTATTCAATAATGAATTCAATTCCTCTTTTGTGCCAACAACAAGGAAAAAAGTAAGGTTTCTAGTAAGAATACCAAGTCTTTTAACAAAACTTATATATAATTTATCCTTCAATTTGGTTTTAAACCATTCACATTATATGACATAAAAGATAAGTTGCAAAAAGAGAGTCCGGGTTGTTTTACTAAAGTTTGGCAGTCAATGAAATTGTCCTGTGATCCCAGCAGAAGTTGATGCTACAGAACAGGCACCCTGACAGTTGACAGACATTTTCCTCCAAGAGAAGCAATCCTTTGATAATGAATCAGATATTATTATTTGTATCAGCAAAAACAGATTGTACCAAACAATACCTGTACAAGTATAATTTTATATAATGACAACATGTATTTTAGATAGTAATAACATACAGAGGAGTCTCGATTGACTGCGTTTCTGAATTATGTGAACCTAAATTAAGGAATAAATTGTTGATAAAACAACAACAAATATTTACTGTGTACTTTTATTTATTTTAAAAAACTATTTGGAATCATTATATCTAGCGTAAAAAATTAAATAAATAAAAAAAATTGGATGAAATTAATTTATTATGTTTTTCCTCGATCTTCACAAATGGCCCAGATAATGAAGAACAAAACGTCCAATCAGCCGCGATTTTTAAACAAAACAGTTGATTTTAATAAATTTGCTGAATTTTGAGTTTTGAAGACTATTTGGAGTCACACGATCAGTTTGCGAACAATTTTTTTCTTTAAAAAATCACAAAAACAAGAAATATAATCCAAAATAACTCCGGGGCTGGATTTAAATTTTATAGGGGGGGGGATAGGTTAATTGCTGATGATAACATTAATTTAATCGCATATTATTTTTGAAAATAATTTATTTTTCCGACATTTTTTTATTTTTGGTGTATTCAGTACATTTAATTGCCCAAAAAGGTATTGGAAATAAATTTCATCTGAATTATAACAACTATTGATAAAACTACATTTCATTTAAATTTTCCTGAAATATATTACAAGTTTAATAACAATTATAAGACAATTTTCACATATAAACCTTTTTATTTGATTAACTCATGGTGCAATATGAATTTAAAGTAATTACTTTACAGATTTAATTCCTGTCAACATATTAATGTGCATATATATCATTAACATGCTGATTTTTTTTTAACAATTAATATAGATGATGGCTTATATCTTCATCATCTCTAAATCTACAAACTGGTTTAGAAAACCTGACTGAAAATCATTTATCTGAAGAGTACAATGTCATGCTATCACATTATTAGTCATCCAAATCAGTTTTTCACAGATTTTATCAATTATTTGATGTGATTGATTTCCTTGATTCTACCAAAAGAAATACCTTCAAGTTGTGCAAAAACAAAATAGCAGATTTTAGATAAATACTGACCCTCACATTAGATGCTTTGTCGTTTTCTGCAGTTGAGAACTGAAAGCATGTGCAAATATTTTAAATAGCTAGGATTGTGCTTTTTGTAATAACATTCCAATTCTTTATTATCCATTTTAATTTATTTTTGCAGGTTTCATATTAATTCTTAAAATTGATTAATTTTTTAACTGCTATGGAGGAAATTATAGCCAGTCAAGTGTCATCTCCCAACTTTATGCTATTCACTAATGATATTATTACTTTGTTCAGAGAAGCATTGAGTACATTCCATTATTGTATATATTTTCCACAAGATATAGCGAGCAATATTAATATAATGAAATTAGCTATGTCTATGAATTTATTGGTAATTATAGGTAAAGTTTCAAAAATAGTATAACTTTTTTGTATAAAACCATATAATTTTAAATATATATAGTTAATTCTATATTATAAATTTGAACTTTGTAGTTTTTTCTTTAGTGTATCGTTTAGAAGCAACTACATTTAGTCTAATGGGATTCATTCTAATGAAGATCAAAAAGGGATTCCGGTGGAACGTTTTGCAGAAATCTTGAAATTTTGCTCATTTATGCTTTTTAGGGTAGTTATTACAAATTTCATCTATGCAGTCTCAAATTTTTCCTAGTAATACATTTAAAAAACAATAAACAATTAATATATTTTTGTTTGCTTATAATTTGAAAACCTTGTATTGTATACTATACTGAAATTAAGGAAGAAAAAATGAACTAGGATTTGGAATCTTATTTTTCAGTTGTTTCGTTTCGAAATGAATGCAAGTCCAAATCAGAGTAGGACAAAAAAGTAGTGATAAAACTACAAGCTAAAATAAAAAATTTATATTTCTTAATGGGAATGAATTTCAGCTTATAGTTTTATCACAACTTTTTTGCCCTACTCTGATTTGGACTTGCATTTATTTCGAAACGAAACAACTGAAAAATAAGAATCCAAATCCTAGTTAATTTTTTCTTCCTTAATTTCAGTATAGTATACAATACAGGGTTTTCAAATTATAAGCAAACAAAAATATAAGAAGAAGTTACGAGGTGGAATGCATTCCAGTCAAATGGGAACCAGAAAGGGTTCTCTAAAATATTTTTGGAATAGTTCTAAAAATTGTTCAATTATGTTTTTTGGGATATATATTACAAATTTCAAATATTTTACTTCACATTTTTTGACCAGGAGCTCTTTCTGGACCTTATTTTACTAAAATACATTCCATTTCTTAGTTTCAATCCATGCTCATTTAAAAAAAAAAGTAACAAAAAAATTAAAATTATAGATAATTTTGTCTTCTTTTTCAATATAAAAAAATACATGTCAACACTTCATGTTTTTCAAGCTGTAAGCTAAACATTAAATACATATATATTAATTTTTTTTTTTTATATACTTCTGGAAATATTTGAGGTCAAAAAGTAAATAGTAATTCCAAAACTTCCTGAGATCCTAAATAATACTGTAAAAACGTAAAGAATTCACTCTCCCTTAACTTAGTATTGGTTGATTTTGTTAAAAAAAAACACGTGGATATTTGTGTTCATTATTGTGTTTTTCATTATTCAACTATTTTCCCACTTCTTCCGAATTAGTAAACAATTAGGTTTTTAAAACAATATTTAAAAGGTTTAAAATTAAAAATATGTAAGCATATATCATTTTTTATCCTAACCACTTTATAAAACAATTGGTACTGTTGTATTACTCTTATGATTGCTTCACCATTTGATTTAATAAGAAAAAATATATAGAGTATGAGCCTTATAGACTTTAATATAATGAGAATCTAGCATATCCCTTTGTGCAGTCTTCATTACTAACTCAACAAAATCCTTAAAAAATATACTACCTTAATTAATTATTGTGTAAATAATTTTTATTTTGATCAATATATAGGTTTTTGTGGAGATTGCCTAGAAGAAGTTGGCTTTCAACCAAGGCTTGGAGTGTTAGGGAGAAGACTACTTCTGTTGTCAAATGCTACTTCATCTGACATTCTTTACAATGACTTCAATCCTTTCTTCAACAGATACAGTGACATAATTTTCTTGAATCAAACAGTTCTGATGAGAATGGGTCCTCAAATTTCCTCTGGAAGGAAGTTTCTTTCTTTTCAAGATGCTTCAAAGTTTTTTAAATATGGTATCATCATTTATAATTATATATTTTGTTTCATATATTTATGTATATCTCTGATATATATAGTTATGTTAAATATATAGTTATTCCCTAATATATAGTCATAGTTATCCCTCATATATAGTTATGTGTATCTCTAAAATGTTTATAAACACTAAACCGACGGGTAAACATCCAAAGGGAAGACTAAAGCATTGGTGGGAGGATTGCATTAAGTCTGACTTCATAGATTTGGGTTTGGAGAGGCATCACTATCCAGATGTATGTAGGGAATGATTATTTTATTTGTTCAAGTCATGAAATTGACCATCTCATGACTTGAACAAATATAGTGCTCACTCACACGGCTTTCCTTTATCATTTTGCCAGTTAAAACTAATACAAAATTTCTAGCTTTATCTAATTTTGGTTCAATAGCGATTTTATTTTCATTTATTTATTTACTATTTCTTATTTGGCAATTTAATTATTCTTATGAGCATCTTGAATGTTCTTGGAGATTTCGAATCAACATCAAAATCAAAATTGAATGGTTTTCCATGAAAACTGAGGAATATATAATATTTTGAAAAAAGAGGTACAAAATTCAGCAAACCATATGCTTTCTAACACTGGTCCAATTTAAATAACTTCTTTTTCCTTTGTATGGACTTTGATTGCCATTTAAATGCCTGCAGTATTGTTTAAAGTGAGGTGGTACTAAAATGGATAGATCCATTGAACACTGTACATCGAAAATTTGACCCGATTACAATACTTTTGTTATTATTGTGATTAGGAAAACAAAAATTAATGTTTCTTCATTTTCTGCAAAAAAAAAAACTGCATAAATTTAGACCAATAAAAATTTTCTTGAATACTATTTAAAAATTAATTACCTCTGTTTTGCAAAATGTGTCATTTTACTTTGTCAGTTATTAATATTTAAGATCTTTTAAGATTGAAAGTTAAAAAAATAATAATAAAATAAAACCGTACCTTATATGGTGCTTAAAGTTTTATAATAACGTGTAGAAAGAAGAGCTGAGGCATGGCTGCAGTTTTTCCAAAGGATTTTATGAAAAAAAATAAAGCATTACTCTGAATTAACCACAGTAAAAGATGTCTACGTTCTAAAAAAATTTCAGACTTACTAAGAACTATCACCAAGGAATATTTGCAATTCTGGCTAAATGCTTCCCTAAACTGAAAGGTACCAGAAGGGTGTTGTAACCAAATAAGAAGAATTTTATAACTTTATACGTTCATTATTCAGTAATTTAATAATACAAAAAAAATTTTTAGGTCTAATTAAACTTATTACATTAAAATTTTTATCTAAAAGTTTTCTCAGGATGCTTTCCTTATACCATAACTTACCTTCAATAGTTTAATTTTTAGAACCCCAAACAAAGTATTCTTGTATTTTCCACCCTAACTTTGAGTTAGGATAGTTCTTTCTTTTCATTAAAAGAAAATATTCCCTTGGGACATCTCTTCCACAAACAACATGGCCCGTCACATAGTAAATAATTAATTAAATCAGGACAGTAGAAATGTTTGCCTCAGGCACAGGATATTAAAATATGTTTGATAAGAAAAAAAGTTTGAGAACTATCTAAACTAACACAGCTATCTGGATTTTTCTTTTCATGACCAACAATCATTAGACTTTAACTTTGACCAAAAAGAAAGCCAAGATTTTCCTTCCTCTATTGTTAGTGCCTGTCCATAAATCTTATAAAACTAGAATTGATTCTGAGAGTCCTTAAAACTTTTTTTGTTTTTCAGAAACACATTTTGAATCTCCACCAACTCGGTTGGTCTTGCGTCTCTCACATTAATGTGAAGTTAAAAAAAATTTTATTTTATTGTAAAAGATGACCAATTATATTGAGAAATTATGTTGAAATGAGAATTAAATAAGAAAATTTTATTTATGGTTGGGTCAAGCTATTTATAAAATATAAATTACAGTTTTGGTTTACTAACGTTCACAATGAAAATAAATAGACACTATAATACAAAATATTTTTTATTGTTAGCATGAGTATGAATTTTTGTATTTTTTTGGAAGATATATTTGATAAGAGAAATACATTTTTATTTATGACATTATTAGTGAAAAAAATATTTAAATATTATTTCAGACAAGCTGCCAAACTTTAGAGGTGTTGCTTTAAAAGCTGCATATGTTAATTGCTCACCACTTGTTCTAATAAAAGAAAATAAAGGTAATAAATAAATTAGTTTATAAATTTAAAATTTTATTTTTTATGTAATTTTAAGGAAAGTACAAAGTCAGGAAAGTCATTGATATCTTACAGATTGCCCAACTACAGTTATGTATAACACAAATTTCAAAGTAACTGAATGAAAATAATTATAACCAACATATATCTATTGCATATACTTATTTATACACTTATTTTATTCAATATGTTAAATATATCTTTGATATATAACTACAACAGTAATTTTATATGTAATTCTTATGAATTACATATTATATTGTTTTTAATAGTAATTACAACGATTTCAGTGGTTGGTCTTGAAATATTTCTCATCAATGAACTGGGTAAAGCCATGAACTTTACATGGAATCTTACAGAGTTTAAAGGAAACCCTTGGGGGAAATACAAAAATGATACCTGGGTAACACTTTAATTATTATTATTTTTTTAAAATTTTATTTCCTTAAATTATGTTAAAAAACATCCTTCAATTGTATCATAGCATTATAATTCCTTACAGTTATCAAAATAAAAAACATAGTTGTTGCCAAATTCATTAGATATATTTTCTTCTTTTTTTTTTTTCTTTCTTCTCTGTTCCCTTTTCATTGAAGAAGTCACAGCCATACTTGGACTCTTTTCAGAACCTCCATCTCCATTAGAGTTTTTCCTCTTTCCTATCCCAACTTTTAGGAAGAGTTGAAAGAAAAATGAAAATTTATCTGACTAAATTGTAGGTCATTGACTTTAAACTCAAATTTCAATCAGATAAAAAATTAATTGGATAAAAATTTATTTGAAATAATATTTTATTGAAAAAAAAAATTATTTTAAGTAAGACATATTTTTCTTTAATTAAAGTAAACCTCTGAATAAATACGAATTAAGATTTTTCTTCATAACTGCTTTGATTTAGGAATAAAATATAATGGTTTTTGGGTAAAGAATTTTTTCTATTGAAATAATTAGCAACTTTAAAGTCACAGATAAAAAGAAAGATAAATAAATAAAACACTAAAATTCAGCAAAATATTAGTTTCATTCTCTTTCTCTGTTTTTTTTTTTAATTACTATATCTAAAATATTAATTATGAATAACGACTAAATTTTTAGCCCTTAGTTCATGTGACTAAAAAAAATTTGTATCTCCTATTAATTGCTTTTATAGACACCGAACTGTTTGTGTCTTAATTAATGTTTTGTGACTAAAAATGTAGTTTTCAATATCCAATCAGATAATTTTCAATAAACTCTGCTTGTGAATATGTTCCTTACATGTTCTGATTTTACACTATAACATTCCTTCCTTTACATTTCTTAGTACTTTGTACTCTTCCATTTCATACTTTTATATAAATGAAGGTTTTAATATTGTTTTTGTTATGAATTATTTTCCAGTCCCCTCTCCAAAAAAAAATCATATATAATTAAGTTTTCATATTATATAATTATAATCTTATGACTAAAATTTGTGGTTTGATTTTTCTGTTTATAATGATCATTTTTCATTTTATAGGAAGGTGGTATTATAGGTTCAATAATGCAGCAAAAAGTCGATATTGGTCTCTGTGGATTTTGGATAAAGCTTAAACAAATAAAATTTGTAGATTCGACACTTGATTATTCACAGGTTTTGCAAGAACAATTTAACCAAATTTATAGTGCATTCTTTATTATTTTTTTTAGAATTTAATTTTTAAAAATTGCTTATTTTCTGCATTAGATGATAATAGTTTATGTCTTACCAAGAAGATTTTATGGAAAAAGATGGACAAGTATTTACACTCCATTCAGCAATCAACTTTGGATCTGTATTGCAAGTACTGTAATCATGTCAATTCTTGCTTTGCATGTTCTATCAAAATTAATTGGAAAAGGTAAATTCAAGGTATCATTTTAATCTATTTATTTATCATAACATTTTCACTGACAACAAGAATTAATTTAGATTATGTGATTGATACCTTTAAAAAATTATTTAATGGAATATAATAAGGGAAATAAAACTAATT
>NW_027109623.1:68531-70388 GCF_000696795.3 Halyomorpha halys
ATTGTGCTTGGGTCACATATATATTAATTTATTATTTGAGAGTAAGTAATTTATTTAAATTTTAAACACAAACTTCTTTTTCTTCAATGTTTCAGCTCTTAGGCCATTATCAAGGAGACCTTAATTTGATGTATCCAAGTTTAAAATTGTCCATTACTTAATATCAATTCTATTCATTAATATGTTGCTTTCATATCAATTTTCTTAAATGATTTAACATTCTAGCCTCTTTATTATTCATTTTTTGTTGTTTATTTGTTAATAAAACTGTGATAATAAAGAGGTTAGTGTATTAAATAGTTTCAGGTGGTTGATTTAAAAGTACATTTTTTTGTACAGTTAAAAATGTAGTCGTTATTCATGATTAATATTTTAGATATATAGTAAACAACAACAACAAAAAAAAAGAGAGAGAGAATAAAACTTATATTTTGATAAGTTTATTTATTAATGATTTATTTATTTTTCTGTTCATATGTGACTTTAAAGTTGCTGATTATTTCAGAATGAAAAATCTTTTACCCAAAAAGTATCATATTTTACACTTAAATATAAGCTGTTGTTATGAAGAAAAATCCTAATTCGTATTTATTCATGGGTTTGTCTTAATTAAGGGAAAATATTGACTTTAAATAAAAAAAAGAAAAGAAAATCAGTTTTTTCTTATTTAATATTATCTATATTTAAATTATCTATTATCCATGACAATAGCCCAAGAGCCGAAACATGAGGATAGTTGAGAGAAAGGATCAAAAGAGGTTGTTTCTTAAATTAAGATAAATTATTGGAACACTTTTATTTACCATATACTTCAGGAAATATTTCCTGGAATATAAATATATTTTTACAACATAATAATTAATGATACAATGTTTGGTAAAATAAATGCTTTTTAACTTATATTTTTATCATTTCAGAATATTTATGTACATTGCTATTAGAAATTTGTAAATACTTTTTCTAATTATATACAAAATGAATAAGTAAATTAAAATAAAATCAATACCTTACCGATTCTTTTAAAAAAGTAATATTTATTTTTTAACTTTAGCAGCAAGTAAAACTGTTTTATTTCTTCTAGGTAGGAAATTGCATGATTGGGTTTTTATTGTGATTGGTCGATTTTTGGGATGTTCACCTTTGCCTTCAACAGGACCAGCCATGTTCAGATTTGCAATATTATGTGTGTCTATCGCTGCTTTGATTGTTTGCTCTATGTATTCATCAGCTATTGTTTCCCACTTAACCCGCCCTCCCAGGCTGTTCCAGCCCAAAACAGTTAAGGATCTTTACAAAATGAAATATTTTTGGACCACAGCCGCTCCCACTCAAGACCCTAACAGTTTACTCAGGCTGAATGTATGTAATCAAATATTTATTGTTTATTAAACCTAATTGAAATATATTTCATACACTTCAGTTTTTTTTTTCTAGAATAAATGGCAGAGGAGTTTTAATACTAAATTTCGTTATCCAGTTGATTTAAAATCAGTTTTTCATAGTAATAAGTATGCAGTATTATGTAAATTAGTTGAAAAATTTCCTCTATCAGTGAATGCAGAAGGTGCTTTTTTAAGAAATACATATATCCTTCCTGAATTGGTGAATATTTACCATATTGGGTTTCCATTAGCTAAGGGATCGCCTCTAGTGCATCATGCATCCAGGTAATCTTTTTTTAATTAATACTAAATATCAATTAAAAAAGAAACTTAATTTTGATAAATAGATAGAAAATAAATTATTCTGGGCCCATGACCCTTCAGAATAATAGTAATGTACAATTAACAGAATACACATCTATTCACAGTGAAAATTAGTGTTATCTTAAGAGGTGTACATTTTGTGATGAGACAA
>NW_027109623.1:70438-96330 GCF_000696795.3 Halyomorpha halys
TCAGAATAATAGTAATGTACAATTAACAGAATACACATCTATTCACAGTGAAAATTAGTGTTATCTTAAGAGGTGTACATTTTGTGATGAGACAAACAGTAAATATAATATATAATATCTATTTAGTCAGCAGATTATTGTCATGACTCAACCATTAACAGAAATACCTCTAAGGAAGTAAAAATGCAAGAATAATCTTTATCCCATATTTATCAAACATTCCTAGGAAATTCCATGCTAAAGATTTTATCCAGAAAATATTTTACAGAGGTTTAAATAAAACAAAAAATGGTAATGTCAGGGGTAATACTATCTCACGTTGAGAAGTAGTAGAAACAAATTTATAAGATATACCTAAAGGTATACATAAACAGATAAGTAGGTCTTTTAAATAATTCATTGTCAAATAATATGGATTTGAATTTATTAATGAAATAATAATGTCAAAGTGGTTGGAATAAGCATGTAAAGTTGAAGAAGCTGGATTATGAATGAATTACTAAGAAGCTAGTCAACGCTGATTTGGAAAGTAAACTTTTGAAGTGTAGACAAATGTACAATAGATGGAAGAATTTGATCTTGCTGATTTGGGCTTTAGTGGGGTTCAATGGAGGAAGTTATAATAGTTCAAAGTATCAGCATCGAACATTTTAGCTTATTTAACTCTATCATTCATTATTTTTAGAGATATTCATTTAAAAAATAAATAAAGTATTGAAAAAACAAAACAAAATTTAACATTGAAAACCATAAAAAGTTACATCAGTAGTTAAGTGTATAAATGAGGCTCAAATTAGATTTGAGTGTCAATGAGCCACTTCCGTCATTCCTGCTAAGATGTAAATTATCATTTTGAATTCCATTACAAAATAGCCTAAATAATAATATTAATAAATGTTTTGCTTGAAGTTACTCAATTTAAATAATCATGAGTGAAGAAAATAAAATAGTTTTTGAAATTGATAATTAGAATATCTTAAAATATTTATTAATTTTGATAGTTTGAAAAATCTTTAAACGTTATTTTATTATTTACATTAATGGAATCTTTAAAATGGCTACATCAATAGCCAAAACTTAGTGAGTTAATATTAATAATTGAGTGATTAAACATAAGATTGTTTTATTTATCATCAATTTTATGTATATCAGTACCTCAACTACTCCTAGATTCTTCTTATCAAAAGAATGTCTTTTAACCATCCATATTTACAAAAATAAATAATTTCAGATCTTATTGAATCTGATTCTGAGCTTTCTTATTGAACAATTTTCTGAAAGCATCTGCAAAATTCTTGACGATCTAAAGGCACTTGATTATTATAAAAAATACTAGTTTTTGTTTTACAAATCATCTTTTCATTCCTTGTTTTAGAGTAATCGATAGATTAAAGTCAAGTGGTATTATAAACAAAGCAGTGAATGATATCTCTCATCTTTATGGAGGTGTTGATATTATTTCAAATTCCGAACAGCCAAGGCCTCTGACCATTACTTCACTTCAGGTACTTACTACAGTGTTTAATTTACACCAAAAAATAAATTCAAATCAGGAATAAATAAGATTTATATTTTTTTTTTTTCATTTAGGGAGCTTTTATAATTTTACTTTGTGGTGAAACCCTTGGCTTTATTGCATTCATTATAGAATTATTTTATGCTAAGTTTATTGAAAGAAGAGGATTGAATAACAGAGTGTGATCGCAAACATTCTTAGTCATTAGCCTTTTTTGTTTGTGTTGCATTCGCTTCTAGATTAAGGTATAGACATGTAGTTTCTTTGACTCTATTTCTGCATTTTTTTTTTTTATAATTAATAAAATATCAAAATCCATATTTTTCAACATTTGCTTTATGAAAATTCTGCATTATACACAATACATCTATATAATAATAAATTAGAATGATCAAAACCTTATCTATGTCTTTACTCAAATCCTCTACGACTCCCTCACAAAAAAATTTTGTAACTTCTCACACTTATATCTGTTGTGATTTGGATGATCTCTTACATGATAAAATTTCAAATGATTTTACTTACTTTCCAATAAAGTTCTTATAAATCTTTGGTTTCTTTATCAATTAAAAATCTTTAAACTAAGTATAGTAAAACTTCTGCCTAACAAACATCCAGGGGGAAGGATATTTTCTCTGTTCTATGGAAGCGTCTGTGAATAAAAAGAGGACAATAATTAAATATTAAGTTCATCTGGTCACTCGATACCTTATGAGTAAAAAAAAAAAATTAATATAATTTTTATGATTATTATAAATAAAATTAAAATTATAAAAGTCTGTTAAAATAATTTCACATTATTTATTGATAGTATATTTATTTTTTTCATTTTATTCCCATTCATCTCTATAAAACTTTTTTTTTTCATTTGGATGAGATATTAATGAATTAATTATCTTATTTAATTTCTTTTGTTATTAGTAAATTAAATAGTAAAATACAAAGTAAATATCATAATATAGATGATAATAATAATAAGTTTTATATAACCTATCCACTCTATTGTGTCCTTATAGAAAAATATTGATACAAGATCATTCAAATGGATCTATCAACCTCTGGTAATTGTTAATAAATATTTAATTGCATTTTGTTCTCCATAAATTAACCATGTCTTAATGCTTAAATATAATACTAAGATCATATCTTAATGTATCAGAAGTCTTCATGCAGATACCTCCATTTAAATTTAAATTATGAACATGCTGAAATACTTTGTGTTATAAATTAATATTTTAAATTAAATAAATACTGTTTAACTGATATTATTAATTGATTAGAATAAACAAATAATTTTTTTTATCCTTTTCTTTTAAAACACTTTTATTATGGTACTGAAAATATTTATAATTAGATTTCCAGTTATTCATTATTTATTTATTTCAGGTAATAAAAAAAAAAAAATTAATATCTCAGAGCTAAGATGACAGAGTACTGGACAAGCCAGATATCTAAAAATACCTCTGATAAAAACAAAATAAAAATTGTGAAATCCCAGAAAGCAGGTGATAAGCAATTGTGCCACTTTTAAATTGATGAGTCACAGTGCCAACTTGCCATATTTGTTCAGGAAAATTTTTGAATCATACATTTCAAGGTTTTACATAGTTAATTGATATGAGAAGATGGTCAGGGTGCGGTCAGTGAAGAACAAAAATATCTTAAAGCTTATTTACTAGTGCCAATGTTCCATAGTCAACAATTAACTCATCATTATGATTAATTGACACTTGATTTTTCTTTTGTTGCTTCCACCAACTTATTAATAATATCCAGTACTGTTTTTTATTAGTATTATATAGTGCTTTTGGATTGACACCAATGATCCTTTGGGGTAGAGGGGAAAATACTAATAAAATAAGAAAATTGTGATTTATTTAACTCCAATACATTTTGACTTTAGTGCTTTTAGAAACCAAGACACAAATATCTTCTATATATTTTTCTAAGTTCACTTTGCCAATTTATTGGTACCTGAGAATATGTAATAAAAAAGCAATAATAAATATAAGGCACTCTATGATTCTTAATGTTTTGAATAATTTGAAAAATGTTATTGAGAAAATACACAATCTGTTATTACAAAAAATCAATTACTCTCTAGCATCTAAATAAAACTTAAAATAGATTGTAGGAAGATAGTCCGGATGGCGGTCAATACAGATATCGAAATAGTAAAAGAAAACTACTTATTGTTAACCCAAGTTTCACCCCACTTTGCAGGGCTGTCAGATTGAAACAGAGATGTAAACTCAACTTAACTCGGTATATTATATATTATCTGAGAACAAGATGGTTGAGAGGGAGCCCCAGCACCTCGTCTACTTAAACATTATATACACTCAAAGAATTATAAATCTCAACCTGTCTTTAGAATGGAGCAATGCTCCAGTAAAAGAACAATTTTGTAAATATGTATATATAAAAATTTCAACAATAAAAATTTTTCTATAGGGGCTAGGAAAAAAAAAAGGTTGAGAGGGAAGGAAGGGAGGGGGAGGTCAGGAGTGAAGAACACTAATAAGTTATACTTATTTAATTGCCTCAACACTTCAGGATGGGTGACTCTTACTGAAAATACAGCAAACTGGTAAAATCAATAATATTTATTAGGGCAATAATTAAATGAATGAGTGGTATTTCAGCTACAATTCCCCTGAAAACAGGGCTGAAATGTCAGCTAATATAAAATAAGTCTCATTTTTTTTTTCTTAACTCCTGACTACACTCTTCCATTCCCTTTTCCCACTACCGACAATCTTTTCCTGACATTAATCAACAGGCAACAATATTTTTATTCAATACCAAATCGGCCTGCTGGGCCTCATGGTTAATATAACAGCTAGATTTTTTTTTTGGTTTAACAATTGATTATGAGGGGGTGTGAAAGTATAGTCTTGTGTAAAAGATACTTCTAACTATTTACAACGCAATAAATATTGAAGAATTTTTAAATCAATAAAATAGTAGTAATGACAATAATAGAAATAGATTTATAACAGGATATCCTGCGGCAGCATGAGGATGAGGTTCAGTCTTCGGGATGAGGTTGCATTTCCCAAGTTGTATGTTACTACTCCTTTAACTCACTTATCTGTAACTGGGAGTAGAATTTTATGAACCCTTTTTTTGATGAAGTTGTAACAGCCAACAACAAACAAATAATCATATATCATCTGTTTTAAAACCATACATAGGGCTGATGTTTTTTAAAGATAACAGCTGTTTGTTTTTTCTCATTTAATAAATGTTTGTTACAATTTGATACAGCTAGTATACACCCTTGCCTTGAAACTCGAATTATAATATACTCTGTACTGTTATTTCCACAGTACTTGGTTTAAGTCCTAACATTTTTAAGCACTGCAACAGTTAACATAAATATTAACATGATTTTTGTTCATGGCAGTATTCTATGATGATGCACAGCGAAATTAAACATCTTTCTGTTGTATTTTAAATTGAATGATTTAAAATGTACTTTTGAAAATAAAAAATATTTGTGTTGAAAATATTATTTTACCCACCCTTAAATTTATTTGTCTTTTTTTTTACATCTCTAATTCTCCCACCTCTCAAAAACTGGCGCTCTGGGTAGATGCCTAATTGTCAACTACATTAATGAGTGCTTGACTCTAAAACTATTCACTATAGGTCTTGATTTGTTGTTGCCTTGGGTTGTTGGTTTTATATTGGGGAATTTTTAAAATTATAACACTAAGCTATCCAAGATAGAGACCAAAGAACACCCCTGATAAAAAGTAAAATTGAAAAGTCTTAGATTCCTTCAAAACCAATTTCCTGTTGAACAAATTCTAGGCTGTTCCATTTTCATACAAAATCTCCATCAATTTTGCAAGTCTTGCTTCTTTGGTTTTGTTAATCAATAAACCTATATATGAGGTTGATGTTTATTTATATATATCGACGATGCCCGTGCTAGTGAATCAATAGTTTGATCAGAAGCCAACTAATTAATTATAGCTCTGTGGTGCTCTGTCAAGTTCAGTAGTTTCTGTCACCTGTCAGCCAGAACAGCTTGTAACCTTTTTTCTTGGATGGATATTCTCGGCGAGCTGCCGGCAGAAATAGCCCAGAAGATCCTGGAGCTCCTTTCGCCCGAAGATTTGTTGTCTTGCTCCACCGTTTCCAGGACGTGGAGGAGCCTCGTGGATTGCGTTGTACTTTGGCGGAAGTTATGTGTGAGAAGGGATTGGAACGACACAGTTTATGTTGACCAGAACAGGACTCATTATCCGAAGAACGTAGTTACAGAAGGTTAGTAATTACTTGATTTCAATTTAAGTATTCCTTATATCCCCTGTTGAGAATCATAATTGAGAAAATTATGACTAAACATCGATTTTTTTTTTCGAGTAAGACCCTCGTTTGAGTTCAAGTGAAAAAAGTTCATTTCAGCTGCTAATGTGTTGAATGCGACACATGCCATTAGAAAGCAAACTAAATTGACGTTTCTTCAAGTGTGAGAGTGATGAAAGTCAGTTTTGAACGAACATTCTGTAATCTTTAGTACACAATCTAAACAAATAAAATAAATACAAATTATTGAAAAAACAAAACGACGTATGTTGTTGAAATTTGATTTGGTAATAATAGTTTTGTAAAAGTTTGAAACATTTTCTCCTTATGAAGTATTTCGAATTTATGCCCCTATGATTCTTAACTTGTGATATAACTGACAATCTAATCTCATCATTTTACCAAGCTCAACCATTTTCGCATGATGGACCGATATCAAACTTTGATAATCTATCTTAAACATGGAAAATCGCCAAACTTTCAAAATTTAACCACTGTGGTTGCTTATATTCTGTGATATTTACAATTGAAATTGAAATGAATTGATTTATGTAACATTTGAATTCAAACATTCTGCTGTAATAATGTATTTTTTTTCTTTTTCTAATTTTTGTGAATGTAAATCATTCAGTGATAAAAGTCAGTGCTTTGTATATAATGAACTATGTATTATAACAATTTTCAGTCTTATTATATCCCTTTCCTCATTCCTCTCTTATAATGCATTTAAAATTCAGTAAGACTCCACCCATGCGTGTTATCTAACCCCCATACAACAAACCCTATACACCCATAGGACATAGAAGAAGGGGAAAAAAATTGAAACGAATGATAGCAAGTTAAAAGTAGTATAATGCGAATTACACAATACAATATTAAATATTTTGTTGCATGATATGATATTACGTATTCTTAATACGCCATGTAATAAATTTAAATATTTACATGTAAAGTGAAGGGTTCTGATACTATTTTTGCGAAACACGGATATTAAATTCGAGGATTCAATATTGCGTTGTTTTCATAAATTTATTTCATAATTTAGATTAGTACTTAATGTTCGGAAATTTATTTGTTTACAACTCATAACTATTTCCGAGTTTACTTGTCCTTGTTTTATAAAGATATTTTAAGTTGATTAGGTTTCTTATAAATGTTAATTTGTGTTTCAGCAAACACAGAACCACTTTGGGCTTTGAACAAATGGGCCCTGAATTATCAGCTGCGAAACCAAATCCCAATCTCCTGGGAGAAGAGGGAATCCATGGACTACAGACTAAGCCCGGAGGACTCGCAGATCACCATCCTGGCCTGCGACGGGCAGAGGCTAGCGGTCGGGCACGCCAATGGAGTCGTGTCCGTACTGGACGTCTATCGTGTCCCGTACTTCGTTGCCAGCCTCTCATGTCTTCTCAAAGGATACAGGGTGTTGGGTTTGGCTATATCAGGGAGGCACGTCGTCTTGTTGCAGAGTATGCTCCTACAGATCTATATAGCAGATGAAGGCTCCTTCAGGCTAGTTGATGCCAAATCTTTCGAAATGGGATTTATTCATATCGAAATCCTTCAACGGTTCAGCGACACCTTGGATAGTTTTGTCTCCTGGTATTGTTCCGAAATTGACAGTGATAGACTCTCGAAAGAATTATTGGCGACTACTGTAATTTTTCATCTTTCCGAACCGTTGATATACGTCGGAGTTAGGGATTACCAAATGGTTTATGTCTGGTCATTAGTTGATGGTAAAAGGGTAAACACAATACACATTCCAAACAATTCTTGCAAATTAAGAGATTTAATCCTATTTGATGATATGTTATATATTATTTATGCCTCCCGAAACGTACGTCATATAACTGCTTATGACATAAAGAAAAACAAATTTATTTATGAAATAACCACCCCTCATTGTAAAACTCAAAAGTTATTAGTAAACCACTATTTGATTGGAATAGCAATTTCTGGCCCAGGGCTCACCTCACCTGGGGTAATCAAAGTTTGGGAAAAGGAAACCGGGAAAGAAATAGCTTCACGCAGCACGGGTTATGTTTCCTTTAAAACAGTTACCACTCTCCACGACTTGGTCATCTTCAGCGAAAGGACTACCATATATGTCTGGGAACCGAATAACGACTTCGTTATAAGAACATTTTCCTTAGAAGATGTAGTGGTCTTTCTTCATCCCTGCCCTTTTAGGTTCATATTGGTTTTTACCCACGGGTCGTGTTGGCTCTGTGACTGGCTGCAAGGGTGTAAATTATATCGCCTTCATCCTCAATACATCAAGTCGGGTGATTACAGGGGACTGGTTTTTTCCGATGATACAATGCTTCTGATGAAAGCGGATTTGAATTTCCTTGATATGGTTGCATTTTGTTGATTTTCTATAATGAAATTATAATCCAAATTGTATTAAAAAGCGGCCTGCATTTCATAGCATTTATCAATTTTTAAAGAGTTGAAAATATAGGTTAGGTTGATAAGCAAGTTTCTTCAATTTATCGTTTCAGGAAAATTTCTTTTATTACCATAGCCTGTATTCTCAATAGATGTAAGTGAAATCATATTTGAAATTAAAAAATATTTATATTATTGTTATTTTAGAATTAATTTTGCTTTTTATTTTAGAACTTGGTTTAGTTTTGTTATTTTAACTTTAACGGGAGAATTTAGAAGGCCTCTCAACACTGAACTGACGGAACTGCCCCCGGTAATTCAGGCTATAGCATTGCGGTGTATAGGATGGAAAGGTAAGGTTGTAGAGCAGCCGTTTTCCTAGAGTGCCAAAAGCGAATGCCAATTCCTCAAATCATAACAAAAATAAAAAGGAAAAAATTAAAATTAAAATAGCAAATACGCAGTGCATTCCAGCATAAAAAGTTTGGGAACCATTGTCGTAGGGCTTAGTAACAGATGGAGTGTGAATCCCTAAAATATTATTAAACACTTCGTTAACAGTAAACGGTAAACGCTCGTAAAAATATGTTTTGTTCTTTTATGGATGTTACATTTAAAAGATTTGCTATCGTTGGCTGTTTCTTTTATTAGTGGATAATTTCTTATTAATAATTACTTCAATAAATTTACAAAATAACCAATATTTATTTTTGGGACTAATAATTATTACAAATAAAAGATAAATTTAAATTTATTTAAAAAATTTATTGTTTATCCCAATTTCTTTTATTAACTGATTACTGTAAATATAACATATAATACAAGTTATGCTATTGCAGCGATTAAGACGGACGTTTATCCCTAAATGTTATTAAATATTGTCCGATATAAAGTCCGAAAGTTAGACCGAAACGTAGGTCAGAGGATTGCTTGAAGAATGATCAGGTGGATTTGGGTTTGGATGGATGTATGTAGAGAACGAATGGTGGTATCGACATCAAACCTTTGGGTTGGCTAAACCTTTATTCTTATTAATTTAAATGTTTAGTTTTAAGTTAGGATTTGAAGTTTCTGTGAAGAAAGACTAATCTATAATTTTGGGTTCGTAATAAATACACCTAATTCTAATATTAATTTGATTGTATTTATTTTTTATAATATATTTATTTTGTAATTGTTGTCAATAAACGTTATTTTAATTTTATTCTTAATTATTTTCTGATGGAATATCATAAACAAATTATTGTTAATTATTTTTTTAAAATTTAGTTTTAAGATATTCAATCTAATCCATTCATAAAAAACTTTCTTAGCCACTTATTATTCTGAATGTTGGAGGTTTTTTGAATCGTGATTTTCTTATAAAATGAATCGTTGGACATTGAAACAACTGTTACTGTCAAAATAGTACAAGGGTCCGGTTGAAAAAAAAAAAGTCAATCATTTCAACCCAATTTTTTATTACTTTAATGAAAACTATGTACAGTTGTTACTAGTAAAAAATGATGAGTTTGCCTAGTATTGTTAGGGGGGATAAAAAATGGCTTCTGTTTCAAAACACTAAAAAAAAATTGATTTTTGATTCGGAGCTCCTTATCTTCAAAATTACCTACAGAACTATAAAACCTAACAGAGCATCATTTAAAGTAGAGTAAATTTTCTAAAATATGAGTCAGAGTAGAGCTGTTTGTATTCAGTAGATGCCGATGGTTTTTTAAAAAGCAACATTGCATAACGAAACATCAATATTTTAGCAGATATACTCTCCTTTAAATGATGTTCCGAGTAGCCCACACTGACAGCTGAAGTTTTACAAGGAATTTAGTGTCGTTAAATAAGTTCAACTTCATTTCTTTTATTATTAGCCAGAAACATTTGCATTTGTCTCGCGTTTGTAGAATTCGAATGCAAGACTTAATGCTTTGATATCTTTCAGCCAAGAATATGTGTTCGAAAATGATATTTTGCTGAAAGTTTCTCCGCCCCCTTTTATTGGTTCGCCATATAGTTTGTACACCACACAATTGAGAGGTTTTCATTACCTATCATCGATTATTCAATAGCCTTATCGATTAGGTATAATTTTAATTTATACATATGTACCAAAATCAATTTACTATATTTGTTTGGCTTAGGTTTTAAATATAATGAAATGATGATTCATCTATTACGTTTATTTCTTTTATTTTTAATAATGTAATTAAGGTAAAATGTTTATACTGTTTACAAAAATGAATATGGTTGAACTAATATTAAGATAACACTGCAACTATCTAATCATGAAAATGTAATTTTACAGACTTATTAAAAGTTCATTCACAGCTTATTATTACTTTCTTGGATAAACTGATAATTGTTTATAGGTTGCGGATTCTACAAACAAGTAGGTTGTGAATTTTTACATTTCAAGTTAAATATTCTTAGAAAAGTTATAATTTAACAGTAAAGTTCTGTAAAGATAAATTTTAGGTTATGTTGAAATGTGGATTCAATTTTTATCCACATTAAAATAAGAGCAATTGAGATTTTCATATGTAAACACTGGTTTATTTATTTTTTTATGTAAAAGAGTGCAGGTATTATTCTAATCTCTCATCATAAGTTAAAGTTGTTAACTAGGTTTTTTAGTTAAACATTTGTTAAAACTTTGCTTCTTTATATTTTATCTATCAAATCTATTTTCGTTGTTTAAGAGTGGGGGGAAACGATTTGCGATATAAAGGAAAACCTTGTTAGAGACCTTGCAGACAATACCATTTACCTTGATCAATTGCACGGTCATAATTTAACAGTTTTTCCAACATCCAGTCGTCTCCATATAAAATAGTTTTACTTTCTAAATATTCCCATCGATACAGATTATTTACTATATCTATTTTACTTTGTATATATATTGATAACTTTTTTCTTTACTGTAAATAACTAAAGTCTTTCAGTAAGGTCCCATACAACATTTTTATGATATGTTGCTTTTTAAAAAGCTATATCTCGAAAACTATTTAACTTAAATTGCTCTATTAGGGCTCATATTTTAGTAAATTTACTCTACTTTAACTGACGTTCTCTAAGGTTTTGTAGAGTTGTCGAGGGTTTTAAGGATATAGAGCTCCGAATTAAAAATTAATTTTTTTTTTAACGTATTGAAACAGTGTATTATTCGATGACTAAATACATTAACTAGATACAAAGTGAGAGATCGAACAGAGAGTATTAATTTATTTTAAATAATTTAATTTTTTTTTTAACGTATTGAAACAGCTGCCATTTTTTATTCCCCCTATACTTGGCACTCATCAATTTTGACTAGTAATTATACATAGTTTTCAGAACTATGTAATCATACTAGAAGAATGGCATAATCCTACGTTGAGGTTTACAGGAATGTCCGTTATTGTAATGTAAACTAGCTAGTGATTGGATAGTTCTCTTCCCCAATTCCACTGCCACACCCCTGGAAGGCACATAAGTCCGGCTTTACTTTTCCTGTCAGCGTACCCCCTGAATTATACTCCTTCTCCCGTTTTATGTTGTATATATTAATTATTAGTGTTAATTATGTGTTTGTGGTATTGTAGTAACGTAAACTCAAAATTTGATCATCTTTTATTTTTTGTTAATAGCCCGATTTTTATGTTATCTTTTGTGATAATTTCTTTTTAGAATTCTTTTGCAACTTAAATAAAATATATGAATACTTTTATTTCCTAATATTATATTTGAAGAATATAATCTTAATTTGTATTCTGTACATTTTATTAGAATTCTGTACACCTCAACTTGTATTAATAATTATCTAAGAAAATTATTTTTGAAATATATGTGTGTGTGTGAAATTGTATGATTGTCCTGAGAAGGATTTCTAATCTTTGTTAAGTTAGTAACTTAGCAGTTATAAACAACCACTCTGTATCGTTAAAACGGTTTCGTGTTTATTTTAGTGCTCCAGTTCATTTTTTATTTCATCAATTACCGAAAACAGTCGCTTAAAGACAATTTTTCCAATGAACTTGAAGTTAGTTATATAGAGTCCTCTTACAATAAGACCTAAAGAGCCCTGTAAAAAATTGTTTTTGTCCCCTACTCTAAAAGACCCTAAACTGCCAAACCTGGATGAAACTTTTGGGATTTAGCGGTTGATGGAAATTCATGAAGAGTGCTCAGAATTAAAAAAAAAAAATGTTTCATTGAGGCAAAATAGAATTCATTTTTTAACAATAATTCATGAAAAACCCAACGGGACTCAAGGTAATTTTGCATTGTTTGTTTTATTTGGTACGAACAACGTAGATGATATTACTGTCGGTTTTTTTATTTTATTTTTTTATTGAAGCCTTGCGAGGGTATTAATATTAAAGTAAAAACGTTAATTTATCTTTATTTCTTTTTATTCAAATCTTATCAATTCTCGTGGTCAGATGCAGCGTTAAAAAGCCTTTTTGATAATAAGACAAATGTCAATTTTTTATTTTAAACTAAAGAATTTTCATTAATAAATACGAAATTGTAAAATAATAGAAATTTTTATTTAAAACTATGGAATTTAGCTGTGCAATCCATTACTTGGTGTTTCTGAAAATGTGGGAGAGAGAAATACTATATTCAGCCATGCTGCCGAATCAGATTAGGTTGCTACATTACACAGCATACCAATCAATCCATGATTGGACACCTACCCAATATATATATATTCGCATGTTATAACAATAATTTTTTGTTTCTCTTCTTTGTCTCTTTCAATACTACAATCAATACTAGTCTACAAATCCTAATGCTACAAATAAATACAATACTAACTACAAATATTTTGTTTTACTTTATTTCATTAATTTTACTCATCTTTTCATTCTTTATCGATTTAGCAATTTCATTACCTTTAACAATTCTATTCTTCCTATCTCACTCCCTCAGACCTCCCATTTTCAGTGATTTGCTATCCATGTTCGATCCGTTAAACAAATTTTTCATCAGACAGCATTGTGAAGTCAAACCAAGGACATATAATAGTCATCGCAGTAGATACAAATCTAAGAAAAAAGTTAAAAGAAATACTTCAATGAATAGATAGATAAGTTAAAAATAAATAATAGATAAGTTAAAATAGATCATCATTAGTATTTAGTGTAATTTAGAAACCACGTATTTAAGATAAGCCATTATTATTATTTGAATGAATAAACAATTCTGGAAGAGTAATTAGTACTTATTATTCTAATTAACAAATAAAGCAGTAATCGGAAAATCCAAAGAATAAATTTTACTTCAGGATTATTTATTGTTCCCAATTTAAGAAAATAAAAAAATGTGTAACTTTTCGGTCAGCAGGTTTTATTGAAAAAGTTTTAGTTATACCCCAAACATAAAACTGCGTTAAATAAGAAGAATTAAGTAAATAAATAGAGTGATTATACAAATCGTAAAAAGATAAGAGTAACCTACGGAATTAGATTTTACAAAAAATATATAAATTTAAAGATTAAATTAAATATACTCAATATAAAATAAGTTGGTACATAAAGCAAAATTTCTCACAAGAAATTCTAATACCATAAATTTGTCAAAAGAACCGAGGAACAACGGAGGTGAGGGCGAAGTTTGTTTTTAGACAAATTATTTATTTTTTTTTTATTTTCAAATCCTCTTAATTGATATATAATTACAATTACAAATATATGATAATACAGAGTATATATACCTATAACATACTGACTTTGTTTGCCGTATGGCAGTATAAGTTGAGTTACAGGGTCCGCTGAAGGCGATTTCACATTGGTAACATACTAGTTGGGAGACAAATTATTAAGATGTTATATTATTATTAGCTGTTAGATTTAAACAAACTCCACGAAAACAAGAAATAAAAACATATCAATGTGTTTATATAATAATTAATGGGAAGAATAAAGAATAATTTGTAATGCTTTATAAATAATGAAAAACCTTGGTGAAGCTCATAGGCGACTAGCCGTGTGGTTATCTAGAGATAAAGAAACAACAAGGCTTTTCAATTCCTTCCGCTTATGCTAATATGAAGTGATAATCGCCTCTAAAATTTCCGAGATAAGTGTAACCTCTATTTGACAATAATATTTTTGCACATTCTCATTATAAACAATTTTTTTTTAGAGATCTTCATTGTAACAAGTTTATAATTCATTCCTGTTTAATTATTGAGGTCCGGCCCCGAGACTGACTAATTGTACTACATAATACTACAAGCACTGATACATCTAGACGTGATATGAGATCCTGCTATCTTATCGAACAGGGTACAATTGTTTGCTTGGCTCTGAGTCAGGCTTTTAGTTTGAATATGAATAACAGTATGACTGGTTTAATATGTATGAAGGTTTATTGTAAAAAAGCCCGACAACGAGTCGAATCTACACCGGCAACTCGAGATGATTTTCTTTTGCAGAAGATTACTCCATGAAGTCATCATAGTTTTAAACTATTATAAAAATTTAACGTGCGGGTGCCTCGTAAAGAAGAGATAAAGATGATTAGACACGCCAACTACTTCTCTGCAGTCTGAAACAACATTATTGGATATTTAAAGAATTCTGTATCCCATAACAGAACTATCGCTTTGAATACTTTAGTCCCGTAAAGAGTTATTCGATGACCTAAATACATTATCTAGGTACAAAGTGAGAGATCGAACAGAGAGTAATAATATTTAAAATAATTTAATTATTTTTTAAATTATAATTTAAAATAATCATGAGAGATAGTTGACCGTGGATGACAGATACGAGGAGAAGATGGTTGGGGGGTGCAGTCAAAATATAACACAAATAAGTTTAAATAACTTATTTAATCGTGCAAACGTTTCGGCCAGAATTTCTCAGAGCTGTTAGCTTGAAATCTTACCGCCATGTGGCGATATAATTTGATAATCATATTTATGATATAATTATAAATAATATAATAAACATTTATAATATGAGATAATTTATTAAGACATCAAAGGACATAATCCGTTGATCTAGGACAGTGGTTCTCAATCGATGGTCCGCGGAACCCAGAAGGGCAGCTACAGCCTTGGGACGGAGTTGCCGGCGAGCCTGGCAACATTTGTCAGGACTTATAATTAGGAATGTTTTCTTCTTTACTTATCCTTATGTTTAGAGGTTTTAACTGGCAAATCCAATTGAAATTGCTTCATAATGCATTACAGTATGTAGGAACCTAATTTTCAGATAGTTTCCCTAAGGGACTTAAATTTGCCCCAAACGGTGAGAGGACCGCACATGTTTCAATGTCTAGCTAATTGCATAAGTTACTAAAGAAATTATTCGGAGAGTTATGTATCTCACCAATAATTAATTGAAAATTAAAGATCTTATCTATTCCTCATTCTCTACGCTATGCCGAAGTGAATAGTCATTTATGCTAGGAGGTGGACTCGACACAGCAACTAATGCCTTGCACTTCCGACTGTAAAATTTTTTTAATTTAATTTTATAGTAAACGTGAATAAATTGATTAAGTTAGCAGGTGGCGACCCTAGAACGTTTACCTCTTCAAAGCATACATTCCTCAATCTTAGAACAACAAAGTTTTGTGTTCTGATGTTATTTTCAAATATTTCTATATTGATATGTATTGAAAACGTTTTTCTTCCAAAAAGGCAATAAATTAAAAAAAAAATACAAAATATGGTTATAAAATTACAGCATTTATAGATACTTTGGCTCATTATGGGACCCAGGGGGTCACTAGAGGAGAATATATTGATATCGTTAGTCACGATAGGTATGAGGAGTATCACGAGGTCGATATTTATCTGATGGAAATCGTTATGAATTTGCTTTTTTCTTCGAGACTGGATCGAACTAGCCGATTCCAGCTCTAACACTAGAATACACATGGTGATCGGTTCAATTAAAAATGATTAATCTTCAGTAAAGTAAATTTTTAGTTTAATTAAGTATTGAATAGTCAAGTATCGCCAATCGTAATTGTTTTAGATTCGAGAATAATTCTCTAGAGAAGGATGGACTTCTTTGAGAAATTCCCGACAGAGCTAAGGGAGAAGATTATGACCAAGCTTAACGTTGAAGATTTGCTGCGCTGCTCGTTGGTTTCAAAGATGTGGAGGTCGCGAGTCAACAGCGATTTGGTTTGGCGACGCCACTGTCGTCGCAAACTTTTCACTGTCAGTACAATGGAAAAATACAAAGAAGCTTTGTTTTATAAGTACAATTACAGTAAGTATTGAAGTTGTAACGTATAGCATTATAGACGTATTTAAGGCCAAATCCTTTATAAGAAATAATCATGTCCCAAAATAACTGTAATACTAGCCAAGTAATGATGGGAGCTACATTTGTAATGCCTAAAACATTTTTTTTTTTTTTAATTCCTGAAGAATATTCTTTTCAGATCCTGAATCGACGAGCTTGGAGTCGCTATGCCTGTGGCGTCTAGTGTACTCAGTAAACAGAGCGCTGATGCAGCGATGGCAGGACGGTCAATGGAAGAGGACGGTATTCAAGAAGACGCCGCATGTCTACTGCTTGGACTGCGACGAGGAGTACCTAACTTCTGGCCATGAAGACGGCAGTATCTTCGTTTGGTACTTGTGCCTCATTGCCTCATAGTATTAAGCGGTTTAGCAAATGTAGGATCGAGTTGTAACGGATAATTTCTTCAGGTCGGTCCACCTTTGGAAACTGACAGAGGAAGTAAATGATTTCAGAGCCATTCAGTGCCTATTGAAGGGGACCCCCGTCACAGCCATAAGGATAAACGGTCAACATGTTCTGGCACTACAGAAACAACTGCTCCAAATCTACAGTATGAAAGATGATGCTCTTACTTTGGTTGGAACCTGGAGCTATGAGCTCGGCGAGGGCATTATGGATCTAACACAACAAGCTAAACTTCTCGGTAAAATCTTTAATATGATTTTGTTTTTTTATTAGATCCAGTTGCTGAAAAAAATAGAATACAAAATTGAGTACTTTAAAAGTTTAAACATACCCACCCAAATATGTTTTAAACTCTTTGTATTCATAAATATATTTTTTTTAATCTAACCAGCTAAAACTTTATCCACAAACATTTCACTAAATTCTAAAACTTTATACACAAACATTTCCCTAAGTTCTAAAATGTTATCCACAAACATTTCCCCAAGTTCTAAAATGTTATCCACAAACATTTCCCTAAATTCTAAAACTTTACCCACAAACATTATACAAGATAAAGCTAAAACTTTATCCACAAACATTTCCCTAAATTCTAAAACTTTATCCACAAACATTTCCCTAAATTCTAAAACTTTATCCACAAACATTATACAAGATAAAGCTAAAACTTTATCCATAAACATTTCCCTTAATTCTAAAACTTTATCGACAAACATTGTGCAAGATAAAGCTAAAACTTTATCCACAAACATTTCCCTTAATTCTAAAACTTTATCCACAAACATTTCCCTTTAAATTTAGTCTGCCATTGTATATAAATGAGTTAACCCCTTCAGATCGGGTGAGAGGAGAGCAACCAAAATCCCAGTATGGTATCGCTCGGGGTAGATCCGTAACAGAATAAATATTGGTTTGCTTTTGTTTGGATCTTCCCATCCTTGAACGTTATCAGTAATTTGGTTCCAGTGCATTCTATGACATTTTCTACCTCCTAACCTTTCAACTGACATTTTAATACTTAAATCAATATAAGGTTTCTCTCTCTAAGCTGATGTACTTCTGCATATTATTTAATTTCTACTTAATTTCAATAAAAATCTTTTTTTTTTTTTATTTTTTTTTTTATTTTATTTTTATTATTATAGAATTTTTTCACCATTAAATTCATAATAATGTAAACGGTTTATCCAATTGTACAGTCTTCGTTATAGAATGAAAATTATTATTTATAAAAATTTGGGTCTTCATTTTTAGATAGATTTAAATATGCGAAGTATGCACCCCATTAAGATAATTGAACCATGCATGGCATTTCAAATGACTATGTTAAGTTGTGAGGCTAAGTAACGTACGAATACCTAAAACTAACTAGAATTGAACCGTTATGTTAAAACACTGTAAATTATTTATTATTTTAATAACCTTATATCAGTAAATAACAAATAAATGTAGTGTGGGCACTCATACGACTTTCCCAACCGATTGGGGGATTTAATTTAATTTTCTTTGTCGATTACAAACAAAAGCTCATTATAATAAAAAATAAAATTCGTAACGTGCAAAATTGGATTTCCATGGGGATCGGTGAAAACGGAGGTATGAACCATTGATCGGTAGTACCAGTATGGAACATTTCCTTAGCTTTTTACTGTTACACCAATAGTAACAAATAGTGTATAGTTATGAACAGAAAATATAGATAATTGTATACACTGATTCACAGGAACAAAATTCGACCACTGGTATAAAGAATGCTTGAGAAATTACGATGTCTATCCGATAAGGAAGCTAAAATTCTTGGCACACAAAAATCTGTGCTTTGCTAGTGTCGGAGGATCGGCTGCCGTTGACATATGGACGATGGATGGGGCACCGAAGGCGTACCTCACTGGCTTCATCAATATAAGAAATATTGTTGAGAATTGTGGAGATGTATACATAATAAGTGGGAACAGTCCCACTGTCATTAACAGGTATTTGATTCAGAATTAATTGAACGATATCCATTGTTACACACGGGTATCTAGGATTTGACGTAGTTTATATTGCATATACATAAGTAAATGTGTATTGAATCGTTGGCTGATTAACCAATCAGACATTAAATTAAAATCTAGACTCAGAACGTTGTATTAGAATTGTTATAAAATAAACTCCATCTCTTTGTTGAAATTCATTTATGTTGTATCTTACATTCTAATCTTAATGTACCAAAAAAGCAAATAATTTAATATAAAAAATGAAACAGAAATTATTTCTTTTAATTTTAATTAGAATGAAAATAATAATTGGGTAATGATGAGGTTCTTTATCACCGCTATAACCCAAATAAACATCGAAAATTTCTATGTATAAGTTTATTGAGGTGAAAAGATAATCAAGGTCCACTAGGTATCCACCAACATAACCACCCAAATATTTTGGCAATACTCAAAATTTATTTGGGTTTGTAAATGTAGCTGTTCCAAGTGATTCCAGCCTATTCATTAAACACTATTAAATTATAGATCAAATTAGTCCCATAAAGTAATTCGGTCAAAAGGTATGGTACAACCACCTGTTCTGTTTCTAGATGGACTTCAACAAACAGGATATTGGAGCCCAGTGAACAACAGAGGGGTAGTTAACCATCATATTAATTCGCCGAATTATTGCCTTACGGTACTATTTCGACGCTTAATTTAATTTTCTTTAATTTGTTTTATTATAAATTTTCACTAAGAACTACCGTTTAGGAATCACGGGCGTAACACTGAAAGAATGATCTATTGGAATGCAAAGTTCTACTTTATTTAGGACTTATAGACGAAAAAAAGTCCCAATTCGTCGCTTCAGCAAATTTATTAGCCAGTCAGTAAGAGTTTTAAGACCAACAGAAATGTGCTTCCGTGTTAAGTGTGACATGAGCTAATTTTCAAAATTATTTGCAGATGTATGTTATATGGCTCTTCTACTATTATTATTGGCTATTGTGTAATTTAAATGGCGCAGAAATGATCTGTAAAAAATTGACAGACGTATTTTCTATTATTAATTCTTTTTTTTTTTCTGTTAAGCACTACAGACCATGAAGGTCCTCGACCGCGCGTGGGAGCACAGAAAGCCTTGATCATGTTACGTACTTCAATTCTCGTTGCTGTTGAGAACGGGGGCGGCAACATGCTATTTTAAACTCAAGGTTTAATTACAGGTCCATTTGCGATCAATTCAGTGTATCTTTCCAAAATATTGTATTTATTGCTTTCAATCTACCGACAGCAGTTTTCAACGTGCTCAGCTATAGGTCATAAGTACTCTATCTAAAGCTAGGATGAATTTAACCTCAAGATATTCACTTAAACATCTTTAAATATCAAATATGGACAATAATGGTATACAGTATTGTATCAACACTCTTACTTCAGTGCCAATAACGTTCTATCTGTAGATTGAAGCTTCTCGCCTAACGGAGAGGGTATGATAGTCCCCTATTGAAATTCAAACTGCCTTGGACCTTCCATAACATTAGATAATAATACGATATAACAATTGGCTTTAGGTACTGCTGGACAGAAAACGAAGCAGACAAAGTAATATCGGTGAATGGTTTCAAGCGGATAGTGTTCGGCGACGAGTACATCCTGGCAATCCCTCACCCCTCCGACGTGAAGATGACGATGTTATGGGTCTGGAACATGTCCTACCGGCTGATCAGGTCCAAGGTTCTGTCTTCGGCTATTGTAAGCGCGGTGGCTACCAGCGTCGTCGTCTACAGCGAGAACTACATCATTACAGTTTGGAATCCGAAGACAGACATGGTACTGAGGACGTTTTCAGTAGGAGCATCAGTTGGTTTCATGAGACATGCTCATTCTACGATTTTAGTAAGCATTCATTCGTTGTCATTCATTATTAGGTTATTTCTATTAGTTATAGCGCATTGCCCTATTGTAAGGTAATCAAGTGATATTCTCCAAGAAGAATACCTTGTATTTATTAATTCTTTGGACCATTATTCTTAAGGGCTATTGGGGTATGCACGTAGTCCAAACAACCTTCTTCTTCATCTTGTTAAAATTATTTTACTGTCGAAGAGAAAGTGAAGTTGAAAGTTATGTGCTGTTGATCTTCGAACTTCGCAGGATATAGATATTACTTTAAGTTGCTTAGAGGGCAAACAGCAATCGAGGAGAAGTCAACCCTCACTCTACGAAATTGCGACTGCTAGTTATCTATTGTTCGACATTATTGTTTATTTTTTATTATTTTATTTCGAGTTATTTATCCATTTTTCGTTTGGAGATTCATTTAAGGCTATCTATTTTGGCGAAACAGTCAATTACTTAATGTAATAAGCAAAAAAGTCCACCAAATAGGGATATCTACAATTGTAATCCAAAATGAAACAGAAGGCAGCCAGTTATTGGCTCATATCTTCCCCTAATATGTTCCGCCCCTAAAAATCATATAAGGCCCGCATTTTTGGCTTCACTTTTTCTGCCAGCTTACCCTCTCCATTATACACCTTCCTGCAAGGTAATAAGATGCAGATGGACACTAATAATGATCCATTTGAAAATTTTCCATAATAAAATCAGTAATTGTAACAAATTGTTTGTTACAGTCAATAATTGGAAATTTAGTAACTACGTATTATATTTTTAGAATATGTCCTGTTGTTTTTCCGGAAACATTCTTAAAAGTACTTGTTCGAATTGAGTGGAAAAACACTTCAGTCTTGTTTAATAAACTTGGAAGATATGATATCTGTCATATTCTACGAAGTTATTGGTTGATAATCTCTTTTACTTTAGTATACCGAAATATTCCTTATATAACCAACTAAATGGATATAGCATAAATTTACACATTATATATAAATAAATATCAATTAAAATAATTGAGGAAAACCACATTAAATCTACGATTTTTAATTATAAAACTACATAAACCTTTTTATAAAATTGTTACATTATGTATATTTGTAACGTTTCGGCTCTAATTCATTGGGTATTCTGAAACACAATTCTCATTACCCCAGACGCACTACCGCAATATATTTTCATACATACAAAACATGGAAGCCCTGTTAAATTATTATAATTTTTTTTTAATTTGTTTTTTACTCTTATTTTCAGCTATTTTTTAGTTGGTCATTTTTAAATATTATTTACGAATTCCTATTTAAAATTATTTCACTGTTAAAATTATATAAGCTAAAATATTTTTAGCATATTTCATAATTGTTCTTATTTGAATAGGAATTTGTGTATATTATTAATTTATATATTTTAGGCATAAAGGTCCAGTACGTTAGGTTAGGTTTTAGTAGTGTGACTAGGGTGAGTTGGATTATCTTTGAGAATGACCAATGAATTAGGGCCGAAACGTTACAAATATGAAACCTGGTTTGGTTTCCGTTTCCACTCTTACATACATAATTATATATTTACCTGCTCTCATTATACCACCTCCCATTGTTATCATTACGCATTTATTTCCATCATTTATCTTATTAATTCTTACTTTTTTTGTTCTGTCATTTTTTTTTTATTTTGGATTATTTTTATACAACTGTTTGATCTATTTTAACTGTTTTGATTATACGAATATTTGGACAGAGCCTTCCACTTGTAACATAAACTTAATGTTGTGGTTTTTGATGTTACTTTGATAGATTATCTGACCATTTATTATCTAGAGTTGCGATATAGTAGTCCATCTATCATCTTTAAACTGATAACAGATTTTAGACAGATTTATTGCTCAAAAAAAATTTAACATTGGTAATGTTACAAATAATTGACTAATATTTTAGCTAAAACATTTCTGATATTAAATAAGCAAGTGACAGGAGAAATCATAACAAATCAAATAAATTTACAAATTCACCATCTGATGAAAAACTTCATTTGATGAAATGTAATGAAGCCAAGCAAATTATTAATAAAGTCAAATTATCCATGCTTTATTATTTTTATCCATAAAAATCAACATTTGATATGATACAACAAGGTGCATGCATGCATTATTTTGTATTTTCAATTAATATAAATAATATTCTTCTTGTGATTTATTAGTAATCTATAATTTTCTAATAACAATGATATGTTGAAGGTTCTTTTTGTGAATGCTTCATTGGACGCCTGGGATTTTCTGAAAGGGAAACGACTTTGCAGATTGTACTCTCGACTGGAATGGTCCGGAGACTTCAGAGAACTCCTTTGGTTGAACCCCAGTACAGTTATTGCCGGAGGGGTTCGTAACAATATTCAATTGTTGCGATATTTTTATTTTATTTAATAAAATTTGATCACGAGTATTTTTATATCATTTTACATTTTATACCGGTTTAGGTACTTATATTTAATATAAATATATACCTGTATCATATATTACACTGATTAAACGTTTATAATATACCTGAACGTCACCTTGAGAAGATGAGTATTTCCAAACTAATACAAAGAAGATATTTGTTCTTAATTTTAAAATGATTCAATTTATATCACGCTCCGTCTACTGAATAATCCATCTCCGTCGCATGTTCTATCTGCTAACTTTATAATTTCTTAGTTTATTGTATACTTTTGTGTATGTTTTAATCTTATTTAATCATTTTACTCTTTAGGCTGTACATCCATTCTTCAAATTTTTGTTTACCAATTGTGTGTTTTGAAAAGTCTTTCTTGATAATATTATACTGCCCATACGAAGGAGCATGATATCCATTATATTTCGAATGAATTAAAGACAAGAAGGTAAAGTGAGAGTTCTCGCCATGGTAAACTAGTTTACGTTTATAGACGTGGTATATATGCACTCTATATTTACATTCTTAGATCAGATTTACTAAATGTATTATAATGTACAGTTGTAAATAGCAATAAATAAATATTAAAAAAAAAATTTACATTTTTTATTTTATTTTTATAAATAATATATTTAATGTTTTTGGCTGTGACAACATGGATTAAATCTTATCTTATCATCTATACTAAATTCCCTTTGACTATCGTCCTTCTTGTTATCTCTTGTTTTTTGCTTTTTTGAGATCCCTTTCTCAAACCTATTTTTCGTTCTCTTTCTTTAAAAAAAAAGTTTTCCGATATTAAATTCCTTTTCCTTCCAAGAGGAAATCACCAAGGCAATTTCTCGATTTATAAGTATGATTTGATGGCACAAATTTCCGTCTGCGTAATGCCTTTGCAGTTGTCCACTTTCCTATGTCCTTTCTTGCTCATAAAACTTAACATGTTTTATATCGACAATATTTATTTATATTAATTAAATATGTACTGCTACAAACCATGAAGAGTCAGGGGATACAGTACTTTGTAAGGAAGCACTGTTACTTGACCAAACAACTGTTACTAGTTTTGCAAAGAGGTGATTTGGTCAGAATTACGATCAACCGCCAGATTTTTACCCACTTAAGGGTAACCACTGCATGAGGTTGGGTGGACCACGGAGGGCTCCCGACCCATGGGGCTCACGGCTATAGTGAAAGAGAAAATAATAATCTGCCATAGCCGGATTCGAAGCCGCGTCCTTAGAGTTAGTAGCATAGTGCCTTACCACTGAGCTACCCGCTCCCGCTCATTTATTTATATAATGAATTAAATAAATCTTATATAATTATTTTTAATCAAAATAAATCCTCTTTTGATTTCCAGCTTTCAACAGGATAGAACATGCGATTTCTAAAGCAGATTTCTGTGACACCATTCTTTCTTCCGAATTCAAATTGATGCATTAAACTTACCTTAAAAATTGTCATTTTTTTTCAATAAACGTATTCTACGCTCAAAAAAAAAAAAAAAACTTAAGTCAGTTCTTATAGGCATTCAAATGTTAATTAAAGCTTCAATAGGAAGTGAAACCTCATTTCCATTCTACTTGTTTCCAAATAGACATTTAACCGACTGTCGTTGAAATTTAGCGAACACATGTAGGAACGGTTATCCAATTTTGCTATTCGCCTTAATTGTTTTGAAAAGTAAACAAAGATCTGACGAATTCGATATTTATCTATTTCATTCATGTATCTTATTAAATAATAAGATGAATAGAATGTGGCAAATGTTCAATGATAATACTACACCTATTATTGATTAGTTTATACTATAGACGAAATCGGTAGTGAAACAATTTATTTTAATTGTATATTGGAATAAATTTAGGAAGAAGGAAACTCGAAAGTGAGACTATATTTTTTAAGCTATTGAATTGAATTATTTTTACCATAAAAATAAATGATTATTTAAATTTGAAACGCATGCAGGTAAAATTGAATAGAATCATTATACAACACAGGAACCGACTATAATTAAATGAATTACCTAATTTTCTCACCCTAGATGAATGGAGTGGGGGGCAACGACCTATCCGGCCACCGATGAATCCGTCGTGCACAACTGTTGCTACGTTCAGTAGATAACATATCGATATGTAATCGATTATACTTAGTACCTACGTTGGTAATGGTTATTATTATAACTTAATTCTTCGAGTGTATAGTTCTACGGTATTTATTAAATTTTTATTTTAAGCAGAGTCCTAAAAAAAGTTTATATATTGCCGTAATACCTTTGTTTAATGAACGGTTTACCTTATGATTTCATTAAAATAACTCGTATTATTATTAATTGTTTTATCATAATTCTATATCTATATCTATTCTATATCATAATTGTGATATTTATATCCTTTTTAAATCAAGAACAGCCTGCGAGTAATATATCGAAATTGTCCTTTCGATTATACGCTTTTAAATCGAGAGTATGATATCGATCATTGGCCAGCTATTGACGATTAGGAAGTGATAGTGTCAGTATGTCCCATTGTCTTGAGGAGGTTAAGTCCTTTTCTTGTTTTGTTTTTGACTTCGTAGTTTAGTAGTTTTTTTTTGTTTAAATCCTCAGTGGACCATTGACATTAAATATTGAAGAAAGTTTATAATCTGTGCAGTAACGGAACCGTCCAGTAACATAGTTTTATACAGGATATGACCATATTTAATTATT
>NW_027109623.1:96775-97461 GCF_000696795.3 Halyomorpha halys
TATCTTGAATATTTTTTAGTTGCCGATAACATGTTATCTGATATGGAATAATATTAATTTATTTTGTATTGGAGTTACAGTATAATATGAACTTATCTAGATTTTGTAAAAATCTACCTACTTTATAATAAAAATATTTACCATGATTTCTGGATGGTGTCATATGATGACACCTACTATGATGTCGTTTGCCTCATATGATAAAATAATGTGGAGGGTTAAACGACAGCTTGAGCTTTGTTGTATGTCAATCTTCATATTCTCTCACTTGAAGTGTTATGCTAGAGCCAACAACATCCATAAGATTACAGTCGTATGGCTTTTGGTAGGCAATCCTTTAAATTGTTTACACTTCTTGTGATGAGCAATTAAAGTCTGAATTATTGTTTCAATTAACTTTCAAGTCTTTTGAACAAGTTACATCAAGTCTCAAAGTTGCATAATTTGTTTTTATTTATTTTTGAAATGCCTAAAAGTTTGAAAATAGCCTGGTGACAGAAACATTAGTGAGTTTTTCAATTCTTAATATTTTTTTGCCTCTAAATAAAAAGGTCCAATACGCTTTTAATAACTCTAAAAATATTTAATTTTCAACCCTTAACATACCATTAATATTTTTTTCATCAAGAAACAAGGAACCGTCCAGTAACATAGTTTTATACAGGATATGACCATATTTAATTATT
>NW_027109623.1:97511-124782 GCF_000696795.3 Halyomorpha halys
TGTGAAAATTTACTCCTTAAAATGAGCGAGAAGAAACTTGATAATACTTTGTCACATAGTCAAGATTTTGAAGGTGTTGAGGAAGGAATCGTTAGTGAAGGTAATTAGAATATGTCACCTAATAGGAATTCAGTACAGTTGTTTAAACAGAGTGACAGTTTCTAATATTCATGATAAATCAACTGAAACTTGATATTTATTGGTTCACAATGGTTTATTTTTTAATTTCTTGTTATTTTTCTACTTTTGTAGTGCTTAGAAATATATTTTATTTGGAGCGGTGTTTTTTTAAATTTTATTTATTACTTTAGAAGCAGGTTGATAAATTAAGATTACTTTCTCTCAATTTGATTTTTATATTTTAAAATCAAATCAATATTATGCACTCTGTTATCTTGAATATTTTTTAGTTGCCGATAACATGTTATCTGATATGGAATAATATTAATTTATTTTGTATTGGAGTTACAGTATAATATGAACTTACCTAGATTTTGTAAAAATCTACCTACTTTCTTTTTTTGTGTCGTTAATGACACTGACTACATTCAATTTGTCATCTTCTATATAACTGTCTAATTCGATGTCATTTTGTAGAAAATATTCATAAAATTGTTGATTCAGAGAAAGTTTGTCCCTATTGAATTTTCTTTTCTTAACTTACTAGCTGAGCTGTGTGTTTTTATCAGATTTTAATAAACCAAGGGATCGCAGGGTCAGAGACAGCTAGCAATCGGCTTCTAAAACTTAAGAAATGTACTTACTTTCTTCAACTGTTTAGCATAGTCCAACACAAAATCATAGGGACTAGCACCAGAGGTGGAGAGAGGGAAGGCACTTTGCTTCCCCTCTCTTCTCCAAATTTTATATAAATTCTGACATCAATATTTCATAATTGTTTGCTTAAAAATAATCCATAAAAATGTTGAATAAATACTACAACTAATGAATTATGGAACTTAATAAAAGAAAATTTTCCTATTAGTGAATTAATTTAAGCTTTTGTTAATTGTATTCCACAATTTTACTTCTGTATGTTATATATATAATACAACCCTAATTACACTAAGTTCGGCCTTTATCCTGTTCCCTTAATATTTTCCCAGTTTCTGGCACCTATCCACAAAAGAAAAGAAATGTTAAAAACAATGTTATAATAGTTTAATATGATTTGAATCCATTTGCTGAACTCAATAAATATATGGAATAGCAATACTTACAGTTGATTATAAAGTTTTTCTAGTTATCTAATATCATACAGCAACTTAGTAGATGAAAATGCTTAAAATGAACTACTCACCTTTACCCTAGAAAAAATTATTTCTTGACTCTCTGAATTTGTATTCTGCTGTTAAGCATAAGCACCTTTGATAGTAATGGTCCGATTTCTATAATTTATATGTTGTTTTATATTAGGGATATTAGTTACTTTTCAAATAACAGGTATAAACTAAAAAAAAACTTATTCTTGCCATTTCTCAGTGATTCTTAAACATGTGTTCTAATAATATTTTGGTTTTCAATTTAACTAAAAATACTGGTAGCATCTGCAACAATTTCAGATGCAACTGCTCACCCTGCGTAAAAAATATGACTTATGACCACATCAAGTTCTTTTGGAATATCAGTTAAATTTTTTTTCTTGATAAGTTCCTATAAATAGAAGATTTGAATGGAAGATCTTAAACATATAATCTAAGATAATGTTTGAACAAGTGAACTACATTCACCCTGTTTGGTAACATTGTATTTCTGTTGGAAATGTTGGGTTGTAATAATTAGTTGTCACTATTTTATATGTTTGTTTTCTGATAGCCATTCAGACCGTCTCCATCTTGATCAATAATAACACCTTACAATCAACGATCAGTATATGGTTGAAAAAAATATGTATACATATATTTTTTTTTTTCACAAACTTAAGAGTTTTAAGATGCTCAATTTGGAATAGTTAACATTTTTTTTATTGGGCAATATACCTGAATAGTAAAAGGATAGTGGTTTATAAATTTGAGATTTAACCATTTGAAAAAAAAATATATTGTAAACATTTGCCAAAAAAGTCATTTTTGCATTTATGTAGGGAAAACATAAAATTTCTTCATTGTTCTGAATTGTTTTTGCACCATATTTTACCAATCTGGCCCAAAATTGCAGGTTTAAAGGCTATTGAAGATAGCTAAAATGTTAACAAAACTCACAAATGTTTCCTCAAAGTAATAAAAATTTCATTTTTAATGGCTATCTGGTGTTTAAATCATTGTAAAATTAATTAGAAAACAATGTAGCTTTAGAGTAATTTAAAATGATCATCTAAAAACTAATGAATTTACAAATGACTCTATCTTCAATATCTAATCCAACCTATGCTGCTTGGGAGAAAGGGTGTCATAGTAGTAAATAATTGACTGAACAATAATTTATTAAATATGCAGATAAATATATTGTTATAAAATTCTCAAAATATTTTTCTGGTTCAATGCCATTACATTTAAATTAGTTTAGAATCAATAATTTAAAAATGGGAAAATAAACACCTCTCAAGAACAAATATTAACTTAATCCACTTATTTCATATTAAAACCTTTTCAAGTCTAAAAAGTAAGTTGCTCTAATACTAATATTGTATTTTGAACATAAGTGCTTGGTAAACATTACTAAACCAGACCATGATGTATACCTAAGCAGCAGGAACCTGGTACTATGGAACAATGAAGTTTATTAAAGTCTTTCAAGATTTTTCAGCCTTTTGTTCTGTTTTTTTTTTTTACAAAGATAGAGAAAAACACAAATTTAAAACATCCTAGATAAAAAAATTATAAGTCTAGATATTTTTATATTTAAGCATTATAGGTATTTAGGTGAGAGAATCTTTAATATTAATGAAAGTTGTATCCGTAATGAGGTCTTTTATCAGCCAGAATGATGAAACATCCTCTTCAACCACAGGAAAGAACATGACAGAATTTACTTTCACACTAGATCTTGCATGGCAGCTGAGAGCAAATGTAGCATCAGTGAAACCACTGTCTCGTTAAATCCTTTTTATATGGTGACAATTTACCACCATGGCAGCCATTGTTCCAGTCCCTAAAATAGTGAAAACTGTATTATAGTTGCTGTCTCAACATGTGATATTGTCATTATAATAAATGCATACTATTATTACTAGGTCAGAAAAGAAAATATTTTTAAAAAGTAGTATCCACAACTATTATGCACTTAAATTTGAATTACTTATTCCTACACAGTAAATGAAACAATTGTAACATTCGGGAGAATGAATAAAAATATTTACCATGATTTCTGGATGATGTCATATGATGACACCTACTATGATGTCGTTTGCCTTATATGATAAAATAATGTAGAGGGTTAAACGACATCTTGAGCTTTGTTGTATGTCAATCTTCATATTCTCTCACTTGAAGTGTTATGCTAGAGCCAACAACATCCATAAGATTACAGTCATATGGCTTTTGGTAGGCAATCCTTTAAATTGTTTACACTTGTGATGAACAATTAAAGTCTGAATTATTGTTTCAATTAACTTTCAAGTCTTTAGAACAAGTTACATCAAGTGTCAAAGTTGCATAATTTGTTTTTATTTATTTTTGAAATGCCTAAAAGATTGAAAATAGCCTGGTGACAGAAACATTAGTGAGATTTTCAATTCTTAATATTTTTTTCCCTCTAAATAAAAAGGTCCAATACGATTTTAATAACTCTAAAAATATTTAATTTTCAACCCTTAACGTACCATTAATATTTTTTCATCAAGAAACAATCCATTTTCTCAAAGTGAAAAGAAATGTGCTTAAATAAATACTTTCACCCCTATAACATATCACTAACATTTGGTTTAACTAGTATTGGTAATATATTTTGAATAAATAAATTTTTCAACACTTTGAATTTTAGGAAACATAATGTCTGTTTTATTTTGATCTATAGGTATTTTAGATTTAGCAGATTCATTGACAGATGCTGGTAAATATTGCTATGCAGGCTTGTGTGCTGTAACTCTTCATAAACTATATAATAATGATTGGGATAAGCCATTTTGCGATAAATGCATAAAATGCATTGTGAAACATCTTCAGTTACCTAAACAGGTAGTTCTAAATATTCACATATTAGTGTGTTATTATTAGCTTTCCTTAGAAGAATTTTACTTTGTAACCCTTAATTTTTCATATCATGTGATAAATAAACAACAGCCTTTAATATTATAATCCTAACTTCAACAACAGTAACAAATACCAGTGCTGGAAAGAACGATTTCATTTAATTCTGCTAAAGAAGTAAACAAAAAAATATAAAATACTAAGTGATGCACTAATTTTGTCCATGAATGTATATGGTTGAGACTTGAAGCTGTTGAGTGTAACTTTTTTTAATTTAATTTGTTTATATTTTTATGAATAAAGGAAAATGAAGCATGAGCTTATTTAATTATATATATTTAATGGTAAAATAATTATATGAAATATATTATTGTTTTAAATTTATTTACTGTATGTTTTTGAAACAAGCAGGTCCAAAATAAAATACTTACTTAAGGGAAGTAGATTATACTTTTAATATTCTATTATAAAAATTAAATACTTGTTTATAAAACAAGCTCCATTGGGAGTAGTTCTTTCAAATTTAAAACTACAGGTTTTAAATAGGTCTGACCTCCATTGAAAAAGCAGTACTGATAATTATATAAGTAGAAATTTTTAATTTCCTACCATTGAAGCTGGTTTTATGAACTAGTACCAAAGAAACTATTAACTTATGTTGTAACTTTCATAAGTTAAAAGTAATTCTTATCATAAAATGTATATCCTTTAGCATTAATTGGTACTGATTTATTTATTTATGGTTAGTTTGGTTTCAGTTAACAATATAATGTAAGGATGATACACCTACATCCTCTATCAGAACCAGAGTTTTAGAGGTGAATCCTTACAGATTTGCTGTACAATACATGCATACATAATTTTTCAGTTTGCCCGAAAACAATAATAGCAACCTACTCAGCCATTTGTATGAGACATCTGGATATCATTCAAACTTGTCTGGCTCTCTGATATTACTAACAACCTCTACAGAGTACTATTGTAAAAAATAGTAAATGAATATCATCAAGGAAAATCTCAACACATCATATTCACTCTCAGAAATGATACTTGTGCATTTCCTTCAGTTTATTCAATGTCTATCCTTCACAATGAACCCATTCAACAGACCAATAAAGTTCATAACTAATTTTCAACAGAAAGCAGCCTACATGGGGAACAGAAATTCCATGGCCTAAATCATTGGTTCCCTACCCACAGAAGTCCAGTGGCCCACTAAGCCAGAAATTACCTTATCGAGGGGGAGATTTTGTCCCCTTCCCCTTCAAAAATAGGAAATGAAACCACTCCTATTATAGAGGTATCCTTATTATAGCCAGGTTAAAAAAAGCAATTGGAAGAAGTATACCCATATTTGTAACAAAACAAATGCTTTATTAAAAAACAAAACAAATATTTTTCATTATTTCATAAATTCATTCTATGGTTGATCATTGATTAAAAAGTTTCTCTTAAGTACATTCATAAGAAAATTTGCTATACACTGGCTGTTAAAATTATTTTTCATTGTATAATAAAAATAATTATTTTATCTTTTTGAAAATAAAATATTACTTATAATATTTGGGCTGAAAGAGGATGAGTTAACCAGAAAGGTACACAATGCTGAACTAGGGAACACGGGAAGTATATACTCTAAAAGTAATTCAGGTTATAATATTGTGGTGAATAAGATGGTCCTGTAAGCTTAAAGGGCTTAGTAACAAACAGATCCCTAAACTATTAATGAGCACTGAGCTGAAGGGCTGACATCTGAGGGTTAGATTGAAGCATAGGTAAAATGAAGACTTATCTGATAGGTTTGGGTTTGGTTGAGTGTCACTGGAAGGATGTATGTAGAGAGCGATTGGTGGTATCGGCATCGAACCTGTGGGTTCGTTAGGCCTTTATTATTATTAACTTTATTTAAACAGCTGTAGTCAACAAAAATACTCAGCTCTTCTCATTCAATGGACATTCCTTTAAAAGTTTCTTTTATTGGGCAAATATTTTACTTGTGCTGCAGGACTTTCCCACAGCTCACTGGCTAGGCTATCGCGGCTCACATGTTGGTGACTACTGGCCTTAATTAAGGATTAAGACTGTACTCTATTCTTCATAAGCAATTGACACCGAAAATCAGATGACTGGATATGTATAGTTACCTATTAAAACCTTTATGGACCTATGAATTACAATTTTTTTTAACAGAAAAAAAGAATCACATCCTTTAAATTCAGAATTTTCTTTCAAAAACATACTTACTTTGGTTTATCAGAAGCTAAACATTACGCACATATTTACATATAACTACTATTCTAGACAATACTTAATAAAATAGAATTCAAAGCTATTATAACAAAATCATATGAAATATGGTGACAATGAACATTCCTTAGCTTATCTGAAAAAGGCTGAAAAGGAGAGCGAAGTACTCCCCTTGTGCCTAATCTGCCTATTGTTATGTTATATTTTTGTCATATCTACTTATTGGCTAATTGTAGTTGATATACCATAATATAAGTGACAGGTGTGCATAAAAAAACAAAATAGTGAGGATTCATATTTGTATTATAATAATACTATAATAATTATTATTTATCTTTCTAATTTATCAAACTGCTTATAATATTTATTTCAGGTTATGCCAATCATGGAACTTCTTGTCACTGGAGAGATGGAAAACTCTTTGGAATCTTTTCTTAATGTTTTAAAATCTGAAACAGTTTTAGAAAATAATCTTAATATTCTTCTACAAGACCTGATTGCCATTGCTGTTCAAGAAGGTAGAATATTGATTAAACATGCTTTAATATGTCTTATTATAACCAGCTTTAATTTGTCTCTTCTTTTTCTAAATGCTCCGCCCTCTCTCTTTAGGATTGACCATTGGTAAGGGCTCTTTACTTCAGAAACCACACAAGTTAACATGCATGCGATGTCTGCAATCTGCATGTTTATTTTACTTTTCTAATTCTATATTTTTTAATTATTCCAGTATAGTTGTTGAGTTTCCTGCATTATTGTTTTTTGTTTTTATTTTAGTATTCCTGTTTGTTATTCATAGAATCTCATTAATAGATAAAGACACAGTATTTAGCACTCATACTAACACATTTTAATTATTTATATACAGTGTGATAGTTGTATATTTGTTTTATTGATTTTATTAGTTAGATGTTCAAATTTTGTAATACAATTTTATAACAGGTGAATATGATGCTCGGTGGCGAGTTCTTATCAGGCACCTATCAGAACTTTTTGGAGCCCCATTTGAGGAAATGGAATTGTATGAAATTACTGTAGTTCACTGCCTTACCAATGATGAGCATGTACCTTCAGAGTGAGTTTTTATTATATTGATAACCATATTGCTTTTAATTTTGATTAGTACATAATCTAGCTTCTAACTGCTTAATCAATGTCATTAAGTTGATTTTTTTCATGATTTGAATAAATATTATTACAATACTGATAAATAATAGTTTATTCATTATCTTTTGTTTATTATTTATTGTCAAAATTATTTATCGTTTCCTTCTTTAATAATCTGAGATTATAATATTATAAGTGGGTATAATTAACATGCATGAAATGTTTGCATTTTGCATGTTTATTTTATGTTTATAATTCCATTTTTTTGTTTTACTGTTGAAGTATAAATTGATTAAAGGTTTTGAGTTTTATGGATTAATGTGTTTTATTCAAATTGTAGTTTATTTTTATAGTGTCATTAATAGATACAAGCTTATATTTTGTATTCATCCTAACACAATTTAATTTTTTATATATGGTGTGATTATTACTTATTTCACTCTTATTTATTTTATTATTATTATTTCATTTATTTAATTCCTTACTTAGCAGTTCAATGTTCAATTTTATAAAAGGTGAATATAATACTCTGTCGCTCATCACATCTTATGAATGATGTGATAAGCTCCCAGCTTTTATTTTAGATTTGGTATGAATATTATGCTACATCGATTTCAAGAATTAAGAAGGTCTAGAGATTTGCTAAAGTGACTATTACCATTAAGTAATATATGATCAAATTTACTTATTTTTAAAATACTTTTGCTATTTACTTTCCCAAGTCCGAAATTCTTAATATCAATGCTTAATAATATTCACACTTACGTTAATATAGCTGCTTTGTTAGAAATTGACAGACCATGTATTGATTGGAATTAGGAGCCATATCCAATAATGTTTCCTTTGTGCCTACACATTTCATTTTTTTTCGAAATGATTAAATTTGTATATATTCTGTATTATTTTAATCATGCTGTTTGATTATGTAATGAAACAACTAAAGTTATCTATTAGTGACAATGTATTATTAAGTATATGGTTTAATTATTAGAGGTTATTATTATTACTATTTTTGCTGTAGAGAAGAAAAGAAAAAGTCTCGTAATCGTGAAAGGCTTGTAAAGGCCAAAAGATATGCTCTCATTGGGTTAGCGACTCTTGGTGGTGGAGCCCTTATTGGTATGATTACATTTTTTTTATATTTTAGCCCAGAATAGAATAGACTTAAGAATATCCTATCCTATATTCTTCACAGCAATTCTCTTCTTTGACCTTTTATGTTTTACATAACTTTAATTTAAATATTTTGTACTACATCTTTTCTATTTCACAGTTTTGTTCCCCTTTGAAAATTATGAAAAATGTATTTCATACCCAAAAAGGTTTAACTGTGCATTACACTCCAAAGTTTATAGGGTATACTGATGATTTGGAACTGTTAGGTGAGGGTGTGAAAACCAATTAATTAAATGCAACAATATTGATGAAAGCCCATAAAGAATTAGATATACCATTAAATTTGGATAAAGTAAAATATATTTTGGTTTGTAGAAATGGTGATGACTTCAGTGATATATATGTAGCAAGGAATATATCTCTGTCTCATTTCAATAAAGTAACATCTCAAAAAGTTTTAGTTTTGATATTTGCATGTAGTCTTAGCTATAAGGAGAAATTCCATGCAGTTCTACAATGTAATATTTATTAAAAATGTCAAAAAATTATTTCGAGATGTTACAATATTTAACTACATTGATTTTGCCCATATTCCTTAGAATACATGCACATCTAAAATTATATTTTTTGAGATGCAACACTTTTGGACAAGGATAGTAATATTTGAATATGTAGAGAAATTTACATATATAGGATAGGATCTAAGGCAAGTAAAGGAAACACAACTTTTGAGCAACTAAGGGAACATAATGCATGTTAAATTTTTAAGCCTATTATCTGTCCAGTTCATTAAGGGTTCATGAATCCTCTGGAGGACATAGAAGACTTCACATTGTGACATCGTAGAACATGTGCACTGTTAATTTCTTTGAAGTTATTACATCATGGTGTTTGAAATGGGTTTAATAATGAACAAATCCCTAATTAAAATTATTTAGCATGGAACTAACAGTTATTTGTTTGAGGGGTAGACCAAGATGATTGGTGGTATTAGCTTTAAACCTATCGTTTCATTAATTCTTTTATTTGATTTATTTATAAATAATATAATGTTAATGATATTGTTATCTTATTAATTTCTGGTTATGCTATTTTTATAGCTTTATATTATATTATGCTTGTTATCCTGTTTTGGATTTAGTCCTGGTGAAGGCCTGAAATTTAGCAGATACATCGGAACTCAATACAAATAAGTTTTGGTCATTTATGTCCTTGATTCTACTGATTACCCTCCTGGCCATCTTCTCCTTGTATAAAAATTTACTATAGTCAATTAAAAACTCATAAATATTAATGATAGTATGAATAATATTTATATTAGTGGAACCATCAAAACTCATTGCTATAAAATGATCCTAAAATTGCTCCTGACAAAAATTTTCTCAATTTCATTATGATATATTGTTATATATGTTTTAATATATTGACTTCATTGCCTTAAAACTTATTATTTCATTTCATTTTTAAATTAGATATTAAATTAAGGTAGCTCAGTATGTAAGGTGCTGGAATCTGAACTCGCAGGTCTGGGTTTGAGTCTGGCTGTGATAGACAGTTTATTTTCTGTTAGCTGCTGATTATTAATTGTTGTGATCCTTTTCTGGTAGGTGTCACTGGCGGACTTGCAGCGCCAGCGATATCGACTGGCCTTGTCTCGCTGATGGGAGGTTCGGCAATATTAGCTTCATTAGGTTATGGAGCTGGTGCAGCCATGGTAGGCACCCTGTTCGGTGCTGCTGGTGCAGGTCTTGCTGGTACGTAATATTTTAATATATTTTCTTTCACTGTCGTAAATGGCTAAAGGTTAATGCAATCTAGTTATTATTGTTATAGTAATTGTTATTATTTGGATAATAATAACAATTACTATAATTCAAATACTATAATTCATACCTATAACATGATTTACTTTTTTGATCTAATATTTTATGTGTTGTGTATCTCATTGTGAGAACAGAATTAATAATAGTTTCGATCTGCTGATGGACATAAAAGACCTTTACACACCATTAGTATCAGTATAAAAGTTATTCCAGTCATGCCTAGCTCTGTCATAACAGATTTTACAGGGATAAGCTATTATATTCAAATCCAAAAATCATAGGCTTGCCCAGAAGAAAAATGTACATTGTGAAGAGCGTTATGACAAGCAAGTAATAAGGAAAGGTTCGACTTTAAGTATGGCACTTAAAAAATAATCATTTTTTTTTTAACTGATTCGGAATAATTTTCATATGATTTCAATTTGTCACTATGTCCAGTTCTTTACTAAAGATTTTTCGAACAATATTTGCATTGGTTAAGGTTAAGGTCATCAAGGTTTTTGTTCAAAGGATTTTTCATACTATATTTTGGAAAATGAGCTGAAGTAAACTAATAAACAATTTTCTACAGATATAGTCTCTTCAGATTACAATTTTTTATAGTTCATATAATAAAATGTTTTGAGCAAAAATTTTATTTTCTAATGTTTAATTATTATGTCAAAGAATAGATTTCTTAAAGGAAATCTGATTTTTTTTTTCTGGTAAGCCAGAACTATAATTTTTAACATTATTTTTATTTCTTCCCTTCCTAGCCTTTCAGCAATTATGAATATTGGTACGATAAGCATACCATACAGAGTTTGCATATATCTTCTGTAAACACATTAACTTCTTCTTTTGGTCAGTCCGATAGCTTCTCAGGGGCAGGTCCTCTTATTCCGAGGTTGAAAAGTGCTTGTCCTACTGCATTTTTCCACCCACATTACCAATATATTGTGTAGTTTTGTCCAGTCATTAGCTAAGAGGACTTGTCCTCCATGAATTAATATTTTTCAACAGAGAATTCTTTGATCAACATAAAAAATACTTACTATAATACATAAAAAAAAATTGGATTTTGAGAACCAAATAAAATTTACCTCCCGAAAGATAGAAAATCACTTTCTTAACAATGACAGAGTAGTTTTGGTATGTTGTACTCTTGCTTCTTAAAAATTTATGTTACTTATTTAATTTAAAAAAAGTAAATATACTTTTAAAAATATATAATAAAAGTCAAATCCATTTTTTCTTTTTAGTGAGATACTGTATATAATATTTGTTGAGGCAAGTGGCTTTTCATGAATGAAGAAAATATACATACCTCTTCTCCGAGTAAAAAAATTACCACTGGTTTAGATACAAAAATATACGGAGGACCTGAAAATAAAAACCCCCCAAAGGACCGAAATAATGTCATCCAAATGGTGAAGGTCTGGTGGAAATTGGGTGGATGCGGGTCTCTCCTAAGATAGTATCCCAAAGTTGAGCTGCATGAATAAAGCAGTGAGCCGGTGGGTGAATGCACCAGAAACCAATACAGATCTGGTGTACAATAGACTGACTGATGATCTTATCAGCCTGTGTCCAGGCCTTAATCCTACTGTGCTTGGTATTGTCTATATATATATATATCGATGCCTCATAATACCGATGTATATATACACTATAACAAATTTCTGAAATGTCCATAATTTATGTAAAAAGAGTTCTTAATAAATTTTTTATTATAAAAGGCATAATAACTTATAGTTAAAAAAGTAAAAAATAACTCATAGTTAACAAAAATAAAAAAAACCATTGGAAAGTAACGATGGAGCGAAAAAGAATTAAATTAAAAATAAACCAAACTTTGGGCTTTAGCAATATTTTAGTTTATTTTTTTTTTTTTTTTTTTTATAAATTTTGATTTTGTATCCATAAAATTTACTGTAATTTGTGATTGACCAATAATGTAAAGAAATTTCTTCCACAAATATTATTATGTTTAAGGCTACAAGATGAACAAGCGGGTTGGCGAAATTGAAGAATTCGGCTTTGGGCAATTGCAAACTCAAGGCATTGGCAGTGATAATATTGCCTCTGTGACTACCCCACAGCTTGACATTACCATCGCTCTTTCTGGATGGATCAAAGATGAGAGGTATGCTATTGTTATTTGAGATTGAGGTGGATGTGAGTGTTTTGGTAAAGGCCCCAACTAACCAAGATGATTGTTGTTTGGTAAAAAAAGTCTTAAACTTGTGTTCAATCATTTACATCTAAAACACTCCTCCTTGCCTTACTTCTTACCATGAATATATAATAGTATTTGTGATATCAACTTTATTCAGTTTTGTACAACTTTTCTATACTTGTAATTTCATATTTATGTACTTAATTTTATAAATAGTTCTGCCATATTCTTTTCTAATTCCACTAATTTTATTCTTACATCTTCACTATGTTTAATTACTTTCTTGTTATATTTTCTTAGTCCTGAAGAAGGTCTATAACGTAGACCAATGAATGTTGGCATACATAAAACAGTAAACAATTATTTATTGTATGTTTTATGACTAACTGTACCTACTGTCATTATATCCAGAATTTCATGAACAGCCAACTATGTCTATATAATTGAAAACAAAAACTAATATAATTATTATTAATATATTCGTGATCCAATACTTTTACATAGAGAAATTATTTTATTATTTCATTTAATTCTGGATTTGTTTAAATATTCTACTGCAAGTACCAACAAATGAAAGTGCCTTAAAAATTTTAAAGAATGTCAGAATACCATATCTAAGTAATGCACTAATTAAAACTCTAAAAATAAATTCACTTTCCAGGTATTAATTTTATCAACTAGGCATTGTTTTGATTCGTTTCAGTGAGGAAGATTTTACCAGACCTTGGAAATCCCTATATTCTTCTCGTGAGCAGTATTACTTGCGGTATGAATCGGAGTATCTGCTCGAACTTGGAAAAGCGATAGAATATGTAGCTTCTATTGCTATCTCAATGGCCACTCAAGAAGCTTTGAAATATACCATACTGTCAGGTACAATTTACATTGGCGTTTTTGAATATTATTCGCATTAAATCTTTAATATGGTCTTCTTACAGACATTCTTGTGAGTGCTCTAGTAGCTTAGAGAGGGTTATCGAGCCTATTCTAGCTCAATATCCAATCTTATTGGAACAAATTGAATCAGTCATTTGAAAAAACCTTATCTTATGATTTGCCATCCTAATTCTGTTAGTTACAAGTCTTATTCATTTTACATAAAACTCAACAAGTAATGGAACCCAAAATGCATTCATTAGAACAAAAAAATGTTGAATTGAAAAAAATGAAGTTACAAGAATGTCTTATTTAGTTTTTTTTAATTTAAAAACTCTAACCCAAAATTTGCCATTTTGGAGATGAATAGTTTCTCAAATGACTGATTCAATTATGGCAGTACCCTTTTCCACCAACATAGATTCAAACCAAACACTCAGCTTCAATGAAAAACTCATATATCTTTTTCCAGAATTACACAGCAGACACTCCATGGAACAAATCTCTAGCCATTTATTTCTAACATCTTGGAAAATCTCTTGCTTTATTGATTTATACGAGTTGGGATTATCAGTCTTTTTCCCAGTTGAATTGTTTATTTTAGAAAGGGGATAATTCCAAAATTATAGATTATTATTTTCTGGCAAAATCGATTTTCAGATGGTAGATCTACATAGAAGTCACAGAAAGGGGGAAAATATATTGTTGGAAGTTGATGAAAGCCTATAAGAAATTTATCATTATTTTTAGAAAGATAAAAAGTACTGGATTTGTGCCATTTCCTGGTCCAACCTTTGGACTTAATTGAAGTGAACTTTTTAACACTACAGACATGTAACTATACATGTCATCTGGGAGTTGCTAAAGGAAGAATCAGGAGTGTGGCCTGAATACCTTCCACTTCTGCTCTCCTCTTGGATTAATGATAGCCATCTGTCTGTGTTATGATTTTCTTCCTGTCAAGAAGTATTGAATCAAAATGTTTGAATCATCTCTGAGATACCATGCTTCTTCTTTTTAAAGAACCTATTAAATATAACATTTTTTAATACTAAATATAGCTGAGATCAGTGCACAAGTAATATTTTTAGGAAATGGAAACAATGAACCAAATTTATTTCTCCTGAATCTTATGGGTTCCAATCTACTTTTAAAAATAACAGATGTTTAAAAAAAAAACACATTTAAATACATATCTGAAAGATTAATGTAATTTTGATTTCAAGATTTTTTGAGCTGACCTGTAATAACAGGCCAAGATAATTTTTTGTTATTAATATCAGGAAATATAAATTACCTGCTTTGGGAATCTATTCATTCTTTTTATACGTTTTATGTATTATTTATACTGTTTATCATATTTTTTTTGTCCGAAACATCTGATCTTTATATATTCAAAAAAAATGTAGGGAAAAAATAAGTACAATGTTTTCATAGTTCATTTTCTCAGTTATTTATCTAATTTACAAAAAGAAAACTTTTGTTTAGTATAATAAATAAATTGATTATCAACTTTATGCTACTATATTTAATTTCTATTCTCCAATTATCATGTGTTGCCGAATTGATGTTAGAAAAGTAATTAGTTCAAAATTTTTAATAGCTCTCAGAAAGGAAGGTTATATGAAGAGTTGAAAAAATTTGAATTAGAATTTTAAAAATTTTATAATAGAATATTCTTGTATTTTTTTTATTATAAAAGTATTCAAATAAATTTTAGTGTTAGTATTTAGTTCCTTCTGGTCACTCAAAACCTATTTTGGCACTTATTCCTTTTCCAAAATAAACAATTCCATTGTTATTTATACATATGGTTGGCTGATGATTCTACGGTAGAAAGAAAAGAATAATTATTTGATGACCTTGAGCTGCATGTTCTTTCTTGAAGAGTAGTCTGTAATTTGATCTGCAATCACTCCGATGTGCTGACTATGGCTCCATACTTATTATTATGATATGTTACATTTACTATAGCCCACAACCACTCTGTCTTTCTTTATGTCTTTAATGGAATTTTTATTTATTTATTTCTAGTGAATGGATATTTCCTCTTAATCAATAAATTAACAGTTGACCAATGAAAATGAATTTTACTAAATAAAAGCATACAATATTTCATTAGGAATGTTTCTCCATTAGTTAACCGTAATTATAGCTATTCTTTCTTAATAGAAGGATCATTTGAAGCAATAGGATTGTTCTTCTACCAAGAGATAAATTCATAACTTTATCCTGCCATAAAAAAAAACAAAAAGAAAAACTTACTATCTCTTTAGTAATTATACATTATTTATGTATTTTAAAATAATAAAAATAAATTATAACAAGCATTTATTCTATTTTATCTCTAATAAATTACTATATCATTCAACAATTTTATACAAAGAAAACCATGTTTCTTCTGCAATTAATTTCTTGGTAGATGTTTGTGAATTATTTATTGTTTAAAATATGTTTTAAGGTATCGTAAGCGCTATTGCATGGCCAGCTGGACTTTTAGGATTTGCTTCAGTAATAGATAACCCATGGGGAGTTTGCTGTAGAAGGTCAGCTCAGGTAAGTTGTTAATTATAACAACTATAACTATATGTTATTATTATAATGATAATTAATTATAACAATATTAATGTAAGTTCTATTCAAGACAAAATTATATATATTTTATATTCTAAATGATATGAAAATTATATTTATATGGATATTGTTCCTTCTTTCACAGAATGTTTCTTTTCCTAGTTCTATTTTATGTCCAATGGCTTTGGACTTTAGCCAATACAACTGACAGGCTTAACTAGTCTCATTCTTCATACCATTACACCCTTTACTTGAGACTGTGATAGCCGAGCATATTGAGCAAGGGTCCCGAAGTGTCAATTCAGAAATTCAGATCGGTGTGGGTTCGATTCCCACCTGTTAATATCCCGGGAGTTAATCTTTATTTCTATTTATTTATTTGGCAGTCCCAAGATATGAATCTTGACATTTCCATACTAGTTAGTGCAAAGCAGTAGCCTATCTACGTGGCAGCGAGGGATTGGCAAAAAGGCCTACTAGTTCCCCTAGTAATAATAGTTAGTAGGACTAATTACCTCACCATCTCAGCCCTTACTTTATCTTATTTGGGGTCTTCATCCCTGGCGAGTTTCCTAATACCTTTTACAATAAAGTTATACTTGTTTCATAGAAACTACAGATTTTGTGTAATTCTTTTTCTTCAACTTAAAAAATAACTGTTCAGTATATTATAACTTTGTAAAATAATTTCTTATTCAATTTTATGTTCTTAACTGCAGGGATTTTTTTAAATTTGTACTGTAGGAATACAATATGTATAATAATAAGTACAAGCTTTATTAACACTTAAATGAACACTTGTACATCATAACAACCAAATAACAAAGCAAGAGGTATCTCCAATAAACTTTAACTTCAGTGTTGCCACTGAAGGCAGGGGGCCGCCACAGTAGATTGTTTAAAAGATATTTTTTTATTAAATTTTTAAAACTGTTGAGGTGAAAAAACTTCCAAGATGAATATAATCTATTCTATATTTTTCATTGTATAACGTTTTATGACAATTGTACCAAAAGGTTGTGCAATGAAAAATAAAAACAATAGATTATATTCATTGGAGGAAGATAATCCGGGTGGTGGTCAATAAAGATTTCAAAATAGTAACAAAAAACTATTTAATGTTTACCAAATATTTGTTACTATTTTGAAACCTGGACTATCTTCCTCCAATCTACTTCATATGGTCAACTATCTTCTTCCAAGGTTATATTCATCTTGGAAGTTTTTTCACCTCAACAATTTTAAAAATTTAACTAATCAAACTTCCTAAAAAGAAAATCCAGATAATTTTATATTTCTCGAGTTGTTTCTTGCACATTTTAAACTTCTTTACTCTAAAATAATTCGGTCACTGACTATGAAAGATATGAAAAAAAAAAAATCCTGATTCCAAAACTTTCGAACAAATAAATAATTCATATTTAAAAAATTATTCAGTAACTATTTAGCGACCATCATTGCTTGAGTTTACAGTTATTTTTTTCAATAAAAGCAATTTAAAAAATTAGGAATGATAATAATAAATTTAAATTCAACTTATTGTTCTATCATGTCAAATTCTATACTTTACAAATAACTCATGATGTTATTCCCTGTAAAAGTACAACATATTTTCTTGTTTCAGAAATAAATCATGCATTCATTTTATTTTAAAATTCTTTTTAAAAAATATATATTATTTCTTAGATTGGTAAACACCTTGCAGAGGTTTTATTGAACCGAGAACATGGGCGTAGACCTGTTACACTGATCGGTTATTCTCTTGGAGCACGAGTGATATATTACTGCCTACGAGTAAGTATCTTTTAGTATTAGTCATGTACTATTAAGAACATGAAAAAAAGTATATACTTATAAATGTGAATTTCTAAACAAGTGTAAAGATTTTATTTTTTGTAATCGTTCGATTTCTAACACTTATTAAGTATATTGTTTTCTTCTTAGTGTTGTTCTCGAGACTCAATACTTTTTATGTGTAAAATTAAAAATTTCAGATTTTTTGAACAATTTTTAATTTTAAAAATCATTTATTATTTTACATTTAAATCATTATTTTTAAGCCATTTCTACAATTTAAAAATTAGCTATTACTCTTTATAATAAGATCTACTATTATTAATTCATGACTAATTTAAATGGTTCATATTACTTTCACTTATCTATATATGGATTATATTGTAAGGGAAAATATTGCAATAATGAATTATTTAGAATTTGAGTTTGACGGAAATACTCATTTTGAGGTCCCCTGAGTCCAAATAACCAAGTCTCACCAAATGGTTTGTGTTTGAACCAGCCAGGCTTATTTATACTTCGGGCATAATAGCAACTTTTTTTGTTAAAACTTTATAGAATCAATTTTTCATATTTTTTCGGTTTTGGCTCTAACCTTTTTGATTAAAAGCAGTGGATTAATGAATAATCAAGAGGTCTTTAATTCTAGGTAGGTTATATCCTCATTAAAATATATAATCTAACTGGGCTCTAATATCGTTTTTGAAAAATCTTCCTCTAAAGTACCTTTAATTTTTTTTAATTTGAACTAAATAACCAGTTCTCATTGTTGGCTGTACTAAATAATGGATGAATACAAAATATTTAAAAAAATGAAGGAATAACCAAAGGAGATAAAAAGAAAAATAGAGACAGACTCTAATTGAAAAAAAAAAAAAACTGCGACCTCCCGATCACTCCCAACTTAGTTAATCTTTTGTTAGACTGTTGTATTATTGATTGTTTCTACCTGAAGAATCCTGAATATGTATTTTCTTAGCAACAGAAAAAATATTTACATTTGATCATGTAATTCAATATTTCTTTCAAAATACTCTCTCTGAGACACAATACACCTGTGCCATCTTCCTTTCCAATCCTTGAAATAATATGTTTTGAGGTCCTTCTGCTACCTCATCATGCTTTGATGGTCTCCAAATTACCCAACTTCAACCTCCAGGAAACAAGAAAAATTCACTTAGTGGAGGATCTAGCATTCCCTTTGAACCAAAATTAATGCAACGTGAGTCACACATGCTTTGAGGTGCCTGATAGCATCAATCTATAAGTTTCCTTCAAAAGTCAGTACAAGAACTAATTTTGGAGGACAATGACATGAGAACTAAAAAAATGCAATCAGCATTGTTTTGATATTTAACCTGAATCCCCTTGACTTCTTTATCCTTGTTTTCATTACCTGCTCTGGAATTTGAGTGCTACATCAGATTCATAAAACCAAAACTCATCTCCTATGTTGCCCATATCGAAAAAGTTACAAGCTTCTTCAGTTCTCAACACATTCTCACATTGTCCCAACCTCCTTGTTATTTGTTCTGGAAACAAAATATTCATAATGATTTTGGCTTAAAAGTTATTTTTGTTTTCATAACCAATCTATTATGAGTCTCCCAAAATACTCTTAAGTGTCTAAAGGAATTACTTATTCAAACTCTGTAGACAAACCTTGTAAATTACTCTATATTCTAATTCAATAATATAATTCAATCTCATATTCTAATTATGAATTCTTTTACTTGTTCTAGGAAATGTCAGAACGAGAAAACTGTCATGGCCTTATTTTAGATGCTTATTTAATTGGTGCTCCCTGCACTGGTCGGAAGAAGAGGTGGGACCAAATTTCCAAAGTTGTTGCAGGAAAGATAGTAAATGCTTATTGCACGTATGTTTAACATATCATTAATTTACGATCTAAGTTTTCAGAATACAATTTATAAATATTTTTGTTTATACCTGTGTATTATTTGACAGAACTGATTGGCTTTTGAGATTCTTATATAGAACTCTGTCGATGCACACCGTTGCTGGTCTGCAACCAATTGAATCCAGTAACCCAAATCTGGTCAATATCGATCTTTCGCATTTAGTTACAGGTTAGTATTATACTGAATGAGAAATATTGTAATAATGATATATTTTAATTATGATAAATTGTAATTGGACAAATTTGTATTCATTTGTATAATTATTTTTAGGCCATGGAGAATACCCTGATAAAATGAATCAGGTACTAAAAGAGCTTGGTATCAGAATTATCGAAAATCAGGGCACTTTACCTACTGTCCAGTCTGACAGTACTCTCACTGTCCCCTCCAATAAAGTTAGTATATCTAGGTTTCCTTACTCTCCCTCTTTTCATTGAACAGGATTGTTATTCCAATATATATTTTTAAATATGTTTATGTCTTATTAAAAATATTTACTGTTAATTATTTATATGATTTATTATGATTCATTAGTGTAGTAAATTTTTTCTTTTATTTTTTTAATTTAATATTCAACACAATAATTTATGAAAAACAAAAAAAATGTTTTATAAGGAATACTTGGCAATTATATGAATTCTTATGTCAAGATGTCTAGCAGCCTTGAATTCCGTGATGATTAGAAATTCTATTAGAATTACAAATGATATTATTATCCTAATTCATTCTGAAATATGAATTTTTCATTTAATCTGAAGCTGACTAAATACAGCATATTTTTTATTTGGTTTTGACTTTGACTTAATAAATTCATGTGAGTGCCTCGAGATTCTTGAATAATGCTTAGATATTTTCTTGCTATATCATTGGACTCCATTGCATTCAATAATTATCACATTCAGTTATTATTCTTAAATTTTATTTTTATATTAAATAATTATTGATTCACAGAAACAAATAATAAAATAAATAAATTGTAAATTTATTTAAATGTAAAAAATGAACATAATACTATTTATTCATATATTATTTTTAAAATATTAAATAATTAATAAATTTACAATTTGTTGTTCACAAAAATTGTATAAAATACTTTATCTAAATGAAATTTGCTAAATCTGTTTTTCATTCATGAAATATGCATATATGAAATGAAGTTTTTTTTCTACTAATCACCTGATTTTAAATTGATATTTATATTTTACTTTTTTTTTTTGCATTTTTTGCAGCCAAATATGAACAAATCCCATTCAGACAGTGTCTTATCCCAGAAGGAAAACTGACATCGAACTTGAATTATAAAGAGAATAGTTCATCTGAATAAGAGAGTAATTTTTTTATTTATTTATTTTGGACCGAATAGTTTAGAGTTACCATCTAGGATAGTTAACGCATTCAAGTATTTCTGGTCCATTAATGATGTGATAGATTTGATATTTTCTTCTCATTTGTAATATAGGATTATTTTCAGAACACATATATTTTAGTATTGAAACAATTATTTATTTATAGGTAATTGCTATTTACAGTGTATAATATTCACAGTGTTTAAACAAGAAATGCTTGAGCAAGTCAAAATTTTAAGCAGATCTTAAAAATATTTTTTTGTAAATTTAAGTAATGCCTTCCAAACGGCACTAAAGTGTATGTTTGATTACTGATAAATTATTTTTGTTTATACTTATGATATTATTTGTATTTAAATTGCTTTGAGAATATTCTTACTATTATATTATTCTTTTGCTTGTCAATACATCATTTAAAAGATTAACTTACTACAATGTTTACACTATGATAAATGTTTATACTATGATGAATGTTTATACTATGATTAACTTACTACAATGTTTTATAAATTATTGATTTAAATATTCTTCTGAGGTTATTTTTTCAGTTCTTCGGGGTGCTTGTCCGATCACTGAGTTCTTAAAAGTGAGTAGTGGTTCTTTGAATTCAGTAAGTTATTCTAATTGACCTTAGCTTCAGTTAACAAAACAGAGAGCACAATTGTAGATATATTAAGTAATATCTGTGACAACAATTTATGTATCTAATGTTACGTTTTATGAAATTTTATGCCCTTAAAAGTCTTCCTTTTTTCTTAAAACAGAAAATTGAATTTAAGAAGTATGCATTCATAATTAAACTTTAATTATTCTAGCTAGGATTTTTTTTTTTAATACTTGGACAAGTACTTAATTTTATGACAGTAAACCATGCTTATAAAATTAAGATATGTAATATTTTTATTTATTTATACATTTTTTTTACCTTGTCCTAAAAATTTTAACTATTCGCATCCACTTTGATACCTACTTTGGTTTTATCCTAAAATAATTTTTTAGATAATTTATTTTTAAAAAATTGACTTTTCATAAGTTTTAACTATTTTCTTAATCCTTAGGCTCTCCTAACACTTTGGAGGAGTTTGGTATAAAAGATGTGTATGTCATTCAAAAAGTCAGCTGTAGACAGTCTCCAATGTTTTCCCCTTCAATTTTTTTTTTTTACCCACAATTTAATAAACACTTATCAGTTGTCATTCTGTGATTGCTCACTGTTAGTTCCCTCTCCTTAATTCTAAGAAATCTCTTGGAAACAAAACCTCCTAATAGATACGTTCTTAGTTCTCATACCAATCTACTGCGAGTTTTCATGTGATTGGCACCATGTAGGATAAAACTAACTACATCTGTCTTCTTCATACTGATATCCTCAGTCTGTACCGAGTCTTAGATATCACCTTGAATTTTCTTCTTTTACTGCCACTTGAGTTCATCAATAATCTACTCGTGAATCTATCGAAAATCATCTTAGGCAGTCATATATGCCTTTCTTATTCTGCTCCAAAGTACTGTCAAAGAAAATTATTGGTTAAATTGCTGTTATTCCACTCTAATAAAACTTGATAGAATGAAAGATACTTATTTAATTAACTTAAAATGAATAACATTTTTCACTTTTTTTCTTTGAGTGCACATAGCTACAATTTTCTGTCATTTGGATGCATTACATAGACTATTTTGTTAAATATATTAATATTTTTATCACATAGTTTTAAAAGATTAATGTATTTATGCACTAATTAATTTTTAAAATAGTGTAGCATTTATATGTAAATTGAATTTACATAGTCCTATAAGGCTCTTTACTTATGATCAATATTTATTGATTTAGGGATAAGATTTGAGTTTTTCATTTTAAATTAGTAATTTATTTATTGTTTTGTTAGTTTACTATGAACTAGGACAGAGTTGGGTATTGGCATAGGTTTTTTTTTAACTTTAAAATCTGCCAATGTTAGGGAAAAAGTGAGAGAGATTAACATATCCGTACTATTCAAAAATTATCTCATAATCACTCACATTGTGAGTCTTATGTGACCAGTCTGACATATATACCCATGGATAAGTTTCTTACCTATTTTAAGGTAACATTAGATGTTTGTCAATCCATGAAAAATATTTACTTCTATTTTTCAACTTACTTCATCAAATATATAACATATTTTTTATCATCTGATTACCATCGGTTTTTGAACTAATTGTTTAATGTTGATTTATTTATACAGTTTTAACTTACTGCAGTCCAGTTCAAAAATGCCTAGTACTTTACTCTTTAACATTTGTAATGCTTTATGATTAAGAAGTCTAAGTCTCAGTCATAAAGTAAACATCAAAGTTTGTCATGGATTGATATAGTTCCATTAAATTTTTTTTGTTGAGGAACATTGATGTTAGTAATTTTAAGGTGCTGGAGTATCTTATGTTCCCCTTTAAGGGATGAAATTATTTTATTGATCAATTCAATATCATCAGTTTTACCAGCCACTGTTCATTGTTTAATTTCCTTAATAGTTTTGCCCCTGTTCCCTAAATATATTATATATGTTAAAATCAAATCCAGAATATTTGTATTGAGAGAATTACAGCTGAAGTAAAAGTTCCACCTAATAATTTCCTTCCTTGTCCATGAACTAAGTGAAGGTTTATTAAATTATTATGTAATTATACTCGGTTCTGTTGTTAACTGCATAAATTATCTTGCTATGGTTTAAAAACCCCACTCTGTAGATATATGTGCACCTCTTTAGATGAGAATTGACTTAGTCATTTAAGGACTAAAGTTATTTAAAAACTGATGCCTTTCTCTCACCCTGTTTTCACTTTCTTCTCTTTTTTTGTTGTTTTTTTTTTTTTTTGTTTTTAATGACTTTCAGTATTATTTTAAGGAGATTTTATTTTCAAAGATACGTACACTAGTGTTTCTTAACTTAGTATGTACCATGGACCAGTAGATAATGACTTTTCATTTTTTTACCTGTATTATATTAATTCGACAGTAATAAAAAATAAAAAATAATTCTTAAAACTAAATTAACTACAATTTGAAAAATGAGAAAATATACATATTTATTAAGTTTTGCAGAAAACCAGTTGAGAAACACTAGTTTATGCTATACCAAATACTTGCTTATATATTAAGGCCTAAGTTAATTTTATTGTTAAATTATAATATTTTTATTGTACCTTCTATAACAGCAAGGCCAAGCACACATTGACATATAGAGGTGTGCAGTATAGGACATGAAGATTATGATAAACATACTACCGAGGTACCACCTGTTTTTCTCCATCAACCACGAATTTAAAGAAAAAATGAAAATTAGTGTTTTTTAATAGAACTTTGATAAAAATGAAGTTTCTGTTGGCTTTATTATAAATGTAAAAAGCCCAAATTTTTGGCAATTAAATTTCTTTTAAAGCCAGACCTCCCCTTTTAAAATTCATTGATTAGGTATAAAGATATAAGCTTTAAAAGATGGTATTCTGTAAAAAAAACTTAACTAGCTTCAAAGTTAATGTTACCTGATGTACTCAGTTCAACAGTTCCAGAAATAATTTCAGGCTTTATTTTGAAGGATTTTAAAATCAGAATAAGAATCTGCCTTTGGATTTCCTCTATCACATTTAGTTTAAGTGAAAGTGAACTGTGAAAGTGAAACCGGAATATTTGAAGTTAAACATGTATAAGAACTGAGATGTGAATGACAGGGAGTAAGTGGAACAGTCGAACTAGGGAGCATCATTACATGAAGCAAAATGGGTCTGTCCGAAATGAATTTTCTCTGAAAATTTCATTTCTCAAAATAAATTGAGGCATATGCAGGTGTCTGAATGTATATTGTTTGTTTGCTGACCGCACTCCCATACATATTAATCTATGGTCAACTAACAACATATATTATATCTACTGTTTCCTTCATTTAATTGTTTCACTGAAACTGTCATGTATTTTACTGCACGCTCCTGTGTTTCAATGTGCGCTTGGCCTAACTGTAAGTAGCTCATGTATTTGTTACTCTGTATTAAAAATTATTTTAACTCATTAATATTTTTAATTGGTTATCATTCTGATGATTTTTTATTAACAATACTTGAAAATATTTATTTAGAAGTATAGTTCTTCACCATATGTTTGTTGAATAAAATATTTTAACAAGAAAAAATCTACATTAATGGTTTTAGTTTATTTTGTATTAAAATGATAAAAGATTTTCGTTGTTTCTTCCATGTATAGAAGTGTTGACTGACTAATATGAAATATTTTTTGTAAAGCATAATTTTAAAATAACATATCTTCTCAGTGCCTCTATGTTTACTTTTTCTATGCATAAAGAAGTCTATTTCAAAAATGGTTTTGTCTCAAAATTTTAGATTTGGTGTAAAAGTAAAAAAACTAGATAATCTTAAATTAATTCAATTAGTAATGTTTTCATGAAAAGATTTTGATATGCAGTATTTAAAAAAAAATAAAAAAAGGAGAAAGGGAAATCAAAACAAAATAAAACAGAGTAGTCAATTTTAAAGAAACAACAATATCAGCTATTTAATTTTTTTTTGACAAAACCACTTCTGAAAAAATGCCTTTATATATACATATACTTGTAAAATAAATTATTCAGTATCCATATTTTAGCAGTTTTAACTGTGATATTATTTTTTAAATGGAAATGTTCTGTAATATATGTGTATTTTATATACTCAAAAGCTTTTTTTTTTTCCTATTTCCTTGAATGGTTTGACTATATTTAAATCAAATAAAAACTGACAATCAACACCATTAAAAAATAATCTTTGTTAGATTCAAATAACATTGTGAATATTGATGTATATAGTTATAGATTTTGTTCACAATTTTATCAAGGAATAAAATTGATTATTGTATACTGCCTGTACTATAACATTCATTCGAAAGAAGAGTGACATTATACAAAATATGGAGTTTTACAGAAGTGTTAGAGGATCACCTACTTGAATTTATTTATCATGTTCCTTAACAGATTTATTTTCTGATAAAACATTGAGTCAAAAATTTCTTCAGACGATATTATTTACCTTCTTTTTTTTTTATCATTTAATCGTGAAATGGGAATATTTTTAGATTTAAAAGCTTAGCTAAAAATAAATTATTATTGGAATAAATATTGAAACTAAAAATCTCATTTTTTTTTCTCATAGAAACATACATGGATGGAAGATTTCCAACCAAAATTTTTATATTTTAGCACTTTTTTTTACAAATTAATGATATAAAGGAAGGTAGAGAGAGGGACAACCGATGACATTTTCATATCATAGTTACATTACCAAAAAAAAACCCTTGTATTAAAATGTCCCTTAATTTTTATAATAAATTGATATTTATAAAATTTAACAAGAGGTGGAACCTTTTTTTATGACCCTCTTTCTGATCATTTTTGACATACATGGGAGTGAGGAGGGGCGTTATATACAGATAACCAACCTATTGTGAACATAGTAGGGGGGTTAAAATTTTGTTTTGTGGGGCCGCCACAATATAAAAGTCAGACCCCGACCCACGCTGTTTCCAAACTAGTGCCACTGTAGTCACAAGGTAGTCAAAGTTAACACTAACTCCCTCCCCCTGTAAACAGCTTTTACACAAGTGGCAGAACCAACAATAATTTTTGGTGGAAGGGGCTCTCTAATGAACAAAAATTAAGTCCCATTAACTGTAATATGTATACGCCTTGACATTGCACTGCCGCAACATATCAACCTTACCAAATATTATGACAATAGGCGGGAAAACATTGTTCCTATATATTTTTCGAAAACTTAAATTGTATCAGCCACAGACCCCAGTAATGAATCCATTCCTGGCTCCAAAAACAAATTTGACCAAAAACTTGAAATTATATCAGGCCCAGGCCCAAAAATAATCCAATCTGGGTCCCAACACTAATCCACCATGGACCCCAAAAGCAAATTTACGGAATTATAATAATGAAATATTTTGTCATAATCTAATATGAATAAAAATATATAAGTTAAATGACTATTTTACTTTATAAGTCTCTTATTCACACTCAAATCATATTTTCAAAACCAAAATTGCTCATCTTTATTTATTTCTTAATTTATAACATGTTCTTATGATGCATATATCTTTATTGAACATGTTAAAAGCCAAACTCCCTTATTAATATAATTTTCTCCAAAC
>NW_027109623.1:124832-125603 GCF_000696795.3 Halyomorpha halys
TTATTTCTTAATTTATAACATGTTCTTATGATGCATATATCTTTATTGAACATGTTAAAAGCCAAACTCCCTTATTAATATAATTTTCTCCAAACTCTATAAATCTAGATGGTTTTCAATTTATCATAACCAAACTTATTCACAATATAGCAGTAAAATCCAAATCAAATTCATCTATTATGTGAAATTTCAAATTCAACAAGTTCTTATGATGTATATGACTTTATAAAACACATTAAAACCTAACTCTCTTGCTCTATGTAAATGGTTATTTTTTCATATCAAAACTAATTTACAACTTACATTTGAAGTTTCTAACTGATATTATTTACAAATGAAAAACTCACTCATAAAAAGGTGAAATTATTTAATCATAGTTAAAGTCAAACCATAATATATTTTAAATAACAATATTTAATTGTAATTTTACTATTTCATATTTAAATCCAGTTTATTAAGTTAATAAGAGCATAAAGGAATGAACAAGCAATCAAGCATAATAAAGACTAACTAATTTTAAAAAGACGTGAATAAATATGACTGAAAAATTATATATCGTTTTAATTCCGATAAACGAAACAAAGAATATATATAAAATGACAATTTAGAATGTTCAAGTAATAGTTCAAATAACTGTCTAAAGGTAGCAGCATAAAACAAGAAATCCAGAAAAAAAAGTTTCGATTGATAACGTTAGAGGTCAGCACCATCCAAACAGCCGTTTACAACGTCCCAATATAATTGAAAATATTTTTAATAATAGTTAGACTA
>NW_027109623.1:125718-129073 GCF_000696795.3 Halyomorpha halys
TTATTTCTTAATTTATAACATGTTCTTATGATGCATATATCTTTATTGAACATGTTAAAAGCCAAACTCCCTTATTAATATAATTTTCTCCAAACCCTATAAATCTAAATGGTTTTCAGTTTATCATAACCAAACGTATTCACAATATAGCAGTAAAATCCAAATCAAATTCATCTATTATGTGAAATTTCAATTTCAACAAGTTCTTATGATGTATATGACTTTATAAAACACATTAAAAACCTAACTCTCTTGCTCTATGTAAATGGTTATTTTTTCATAACAAAACTAATTTACAACTTACATTTGAAGTTTCTAACTGATATTATTTACAAATGAAAAACTCATTCATAAAAAGGTGAAATTATTTTATCATAGTTAAAGTCAAACCATAATATATTTTAAATAACAATATTCAATTGTAATTTTACCATTTCATATTTAAATCCAGTTTATTAAGTTAATAAGAGCATAAAGGAATGAACAAGCAATCAAGCATAATAAAGACTAACTAATTTTAAAAAGACATGAATAAATATGACTGAAAAATTATATATCGTTTTAATTCCGATCAACGAAACAAAAAAATATATATAAAATGACAATTTAGAATGTTAAAGTAATAGTTCAAATAACTGCCTAAAGGTAGCAGCATAAAACAAGAAATCCAGAAAAAAATAGTTTCAATTGATAACGTTAGAGGTCAGCACCATCCAAACAGCCGTTTACCACGTCCCAAATAAATTGAAAATATTTTTAATAATAGTTAGACTAACTGTTTAAAGACAGCAGCACTAGTCGAGATAGATATGAATAGTAGTTCTATAAACCACCGCAAGATGCCAGCACCATCCAAACACCCATTTCCGAAGTTGAGCAGGAAAATTTTTATATCGTATTAGGATATTAGGAACTTACAAGAGCTCAATAAGTCCGTCTTACGTTACGATCATGTTGGAACAAATCTATTATGTTCCAACACGAGTCTTAACTACCTGATCCTATCAGTTTAGCTCCTGTAAGTTCCTAATATCCTAATACGATATAAAAATTTTCCTGCTTAACTTCGGAAATGGGTGTTTGGATGGTGCTGGCCTCTTGCGCCGGTTTATAGAACTACTATTCATATCTTTCTCGACTAGTGCTGCTATCTTTAAACAGTTAGTCTAACTATTATTAAAAATATTTTCAATTATATTGGGACGTTGTAAACGGCTGTTTGGATGGTGCTGACCTCTAACGTTATCAATCGAAACTATGTTTTTCTGGATTTCTTGTTTTATGCTGCTACCTTTAGGCAGTTATTTGAACTATTACTTTAACATTCTAAATTGTCATTTTATATATATTTTTTTGTTTCGTTGATCGGAATTAAAACGATATATAATTTTTCAGTCATATTTATTCATGTCTTTTTAAAATTAGTTAGTCTTTATTATGCTTGATTGGTTATTCATTCCTTTATGCTCTTATTAACTTAATAAACTGGATTTAAATATGAAATAGTAAAATTACAATTAAATATTGTATTTAAAATATATCATTGTTTGACTTTAACTATGATCATATAATTTCACCTTTTTATGAGTGTGTCTTTCATTCTTATATCAGATCAATTATAAATTTCAAACAATTAAGAATTTAATTATGATTTAAGTAACGAGTTATAAATTAGTTTTGTAATGAAAAATTAACCATTTACATGGATTAAGAGAGTTAGGCTTTTAATGAAGACATATGCATCATGCGAACTTTAGGTTTACGAGTTAGGTTTTTAATGTGTTTTATAAAGTCATATACATCATAAGAACTTGTTGAAATTGAAATTTCATATAATAGATGAATGGTTCTGATCTAACTGCTAAATTGTGAATAAGTTTGATTTTCATAAATTGAAAACCAGAAGATTAAGAGAGTTTGGAGGAAATTAATTTCTTAATTAATTAAATTTCTTTAGAAACTTAGGGACACAGCAATTTCTCAATTTTGTGATGATTTGAAGTCGCAAATACCCTACCCATCATTGTATTTTCTGGCATCCTTCCTCTATCAAGTCGTCCAATCGCACAGTCCATCATATCTCATCTTCTGATATTCAAATATTCTGTTTGAACCTCTGTTCAGTAACTTTTATATTTATACATTTTATAATGAGGTGTAGATAGTTAACCATAGATTTATAATTAGAAAAGATAGTCGGAGGGGGGAGGGGGATGTGGTCAGCAAAAAGAACATAAACAAAAAATTATTTATTTTTTGCTTACCGCACCCCCGACCATCTTCTTCAACTATACATTTTATACTTACTTAACTTTTAAAAATATATTTTAATGTTATATTCATTTTTATGTTTTAATAAATTTTTAAAAAAGAACTTATATACACATCGTGTGTGTGTGTGTGTGTGTGTATATATATATATATATATAGGGCATCAATATAATTGTTTGTGGGGAGGGATATGAAATTTTCCGACATTGCTTATCTGATCATCAAAAACCTTTGGCAAATTTACTGAGCGTATATCTAATCCCTACATTAAAAATACATCTAATTCTCCTATATTTTAAAATTTATTAAGGCCCTTATTTTTCCCATAGTCATAATTTTGGCGTTTGACATTTAACCCTTGATCTACTCTTTGGGTATCAACCCAAAGATCCTCCAGAATTTATTGGGTTGACTTGATTAAACTGGTTGATCTAATCTCCCTAAGATTGTTTTCAAATAGGAACTTCCTCTAGGGAGAAATATTCCTTGTCGAAGTAGTGAACAATTCTTTTTAAATGAAGGTTTGGGAATTGGTAACCTCCACCACTTTTTGAGAACCTTCTAGTTATTGATGTACAGTCTGGTCAAGTAATAATGGCTTGCTGCATTTTTTGGAGGATTTAAAGTAAATATTTACCTAATTTAGAAGGCTAAACAATACTGAATTGAGGGAACTACACACAGTATATACAATTCAGGTTATAGCCTTGGGGCATATAAGATGGGGATGTCAGGTTGTAGGGCTCAGTAACAAGCGGATCCCTAAAATGTTAATAAACACTGGTAAATGCCCGAGGCATAGATAGGAGAATTGCTGGGTAAAACTGATTTAGTAGATTTGGGTTTAGAGGGATGTCAAAGGATATATGTGGGGAGTGACTGGTAGTTTGGCATAGAACCTTCGCCAAGCCTTTATTATTATTATTACTACTTTATTAGAAGTGAATTTAGATTTTTGTAATTTTTTTAACTTATTTAAGATAACCGATAATCTTTTGTTCTTATTCTGAACAATTGATTGAACATCTGAAAGAAAAAATTCTATTGGTATATAATAATCACTAAACACATGGAGAGTGAAGGC
>NW_027109623.1:130145-137879 GCF_000696795.3 Halyomorpha halys
TGTGGGTAGAATAAGATTTATTTAAACAGCCCATTAATGTTCAAAGTACCTGTCACATTACTAACCAGCACTAAATGAAAGTGTATAGAAAAAAAGTAGTCCTAATTTAACAAATGATTATTTTGAAAACTATAATGAAATCAATAAAAGAAATCAAAACAAAAAGATGCACGTAAGGTATAAGTCAAACAGATTGTTGAATATTAAGTAAAAAGGGATATTTAAAGACAATTATTATAAAAAAAAGTTTTATTTATAAATAAGCCACTTAACAACTAAAATGAGGCAGTCATTTATCTTTGGAATAATTAATCAGACTTTTATGGCATTCCATCTTCTTCTTCACCATCTTTCTTAATATGGTTGTAAACTTTTCCCACTCCCTCAGCAGCATATTCCACACCATCTCCTAACTTCTCGCCTGCTTTTCTGACAACACCAGCAATACTCTGTGGGGAGAAGGTTTCCTTGTCGATGTTGAAATTAAGGTTGGTCTCTGCTGGGCATTTAGCATGATCGATGATGCTGAGGTCATATGGGTTAACACCGAAGTTAGACAGGCGGGAACGGATCTGTAAAATAAGAACATAAATAGTTTGAAAAATAAACCAAAGTTTTTTATACTTTAAGTAATATAGATATTTTAAATGAAAATATTTCTATAATTTTTTGTAGTTTGATCCCATGTCATAAGGTAATAATAATGTACAATTACAAAAAAAAAATTACCAACTGAATAAGAAATCCTTTTTATATAATTTAAACATATGACTGATTCTCACCTTATCAATCACCATTTTGTCCAGTGTCTTGGTCCTAGAAAGAATAGTAGCTGACCTTCTGTTAGCTGCAGGCAGTTTTTGGCAAGTGTAAATGCCAGCATAAGTATCATAATCTGTCATGAACACTGTGAAACTTGATGTTCCAGCAACACCTGTAACAATTATACCCATTGTTATTATTATACCCATTATACCCATGCCAACAAACAAATGATACTGGTTAATTTTTAAATAATCTAAATGGCACTATAATGGAAAATATATTTATGGAAAACTCAAGACATCTTTGAGATCAACACTTGATTTTGAGTAATTTAACAATAAGTAAAATATATGACCATATAAAGAAATCCAATCAATAAGGATATGAAGATGAATTGTGTATTGTTATTAATGCAATAAAATTTACAAATTGAAATCAACGAGAAAAATGGAATTCCAAACGAAAACTATAAACAATGTAAACAATATTAGACCTGTAAATGCTATAGTGTTAAATGAAACCTCAATGAAAAGATAACCTGGTATTAGTGATGATCATTTAGTTTACACAGAATAATATGGAGAGGAAATGACTATTTTAGCTATTTGAGCATCAGAACTTAAATTATAGAAGGCTTTTTTTACTTATTATTGCTCATTCCCATTTAATTTTGGATAATAAGCGGCACTTATACAATATTATACAATATTGTACATATATTGGATAATATATCATATTGAAAAACTGAAACATATTGTATCACTAACAAAAATTTTAATTTTAATTTATATTGCTTCATAAAGGGACACTATAGTGCAATATATTCACTTCATGTAACATAGTGTTATTGATAAACGCTGAGAAGGAGGAATAGCATCTCGCATTGTGATACTTTTATGATTTGGAATTTCAGGTATCACTATTTTCCAGAGGTCATTAAATAATATAACATCTAGTGAAAGAAAGTTTTTGAAAGTCACTGGGCTCAATTAATGTTGGATGATTTAGCAAATTTTCATGACCATTCTAACATGTGTGCATCTTTTACTCATTTTTTGAATACATAGCTAGTATAAAAGCCACACTAATTGCTTCCCTTCATTCTTTTAGAAGAATTTTATTGGGCAATAATATTGTCTAGTGTGGGTTTACCCAAAATATTATTGCACCCTGATATTGACAATAATATTAATTGTCTGCTCAAGAGGTGAAAAATTTACTTGATACTTTAGTACAAAAATTTGAAAACTCTAAACATTAAAACATTAACAACCAAATAACACATGTTAGGAATAATCATCATTATTAACTGATATATGTGAGTAAAATAGAATGAAATAATAATATTATAATTTTTTTTCAATTAGCATTACACTTACTTAAAGGAAACTTCACTGTCATTTTGGCTGGAACATCAGAATTTGCCTTCAAATGCCCCGTATAATGGTATTTATTGTCAACTGATGCTACTCCTAGTACTGGATGTTCAGACACTTGCTCCAAGTTGTATTCACCTGGTTCTTCCCCAAGGGTGAAGTTGTAAGTCAAGCATCGGCTGCCAGTGGAAGTCTTCTGGATGGCATACCATACTCCCAAGAACTGCCAAAAGATAATTAGCCAGGTAAAAACATGCATTGTATAAAATAACCTGATAATTTTAATAATATTTAGAAGAATACCTTATAGAAAACATTTCTTTAATTGAAAAATTAATTATCAGATAAAAATTTAGTCCTAAAGATATCTGGATTTGAAGAAAATTTACAGGTTTATAATGAACTATGATGTAACATTTATGTAGAGATCTTGGACTTCTGAATAAGACGAAGTAATCTCTAATTAAAATATTTCTCTCCAACTTTAATTCTCCACCCATTTTGCTAATAAATTATACTTTATTTTGATATAAGTGTACAATATTAGGATATCCTGCACTTCTACTAAGACATTATGAAAACTAAACAATATTAAGCATGAACATTCACAACCCCAATAAGTTTAGTAATATGAAACTGTTCCATATTACTGAAAAAGTGTAGTTAACAATTTCGAACTATTAGAGACCCAATATTGATTTAAGGATGGTTGTTTTGAAACATGGTGGTCGATACATTGGATTTGCCAGTATCAAGTGGCAACCAAAAGGAATATAAAAAAAATCAAAACTGTATGTGAAATTAATTAATTTGTTATTTATTATTAAAATAAATAATAGTCTTTATTTTTATAGGCCAGTGTAGTCCAAAAGTAAACTTAAAACGTTATTTCTTTCCTATCATGCGTCAGAGCCTCTGATTTAATGGATTTGTTTATTCTTTTCTAGTATTATCCATTTATCCTTGCTTTCCATTAAAGGAAATGATAACTGTTGTTGACTTCCTGATCTACACTCAGTTGACATAATCTTCTCATTGGTCGATATAAGATAGTAAAACTGACCCCTGAATTACTGATGAAGGAAGGACATTGAGAGAATACAAAAGATATTTAACAGGTTATCGATAAATAAATAAAGAATATCGGAAGGCGCCTCATTAAAACATTTGTATTTGTAGTTTCTTAATGATTAAAATATAAATTAGTATTAATTCGTATTAATTATATAAATTAGTAAACAAGTGATACCTATGCAGTAAAGGTAACCACAACGGACTTAAGACTAAGGCCACACCAGTAGTATTGTCCGTATTTGATGACAAGATAGTACAAGAGCCGGGAAGAAAAAAAGGCAGTTATCTCACCCCAATTTTTTATTACTTTAATGAAAACTATGTACAATTAATAGTCCAAATTGACGAGTCTGCCAAGTATAGGTAGGGGGAATAAAAAATGGCGGCTGTTTCAAAACCTTAAAAAACACTAATTTTTCATTCGGTGCTCTATATCTTAAAAACTACCAACAACACTAGAAAACCTAAGAGCACATTATTTAAAGAAGAGTAAATTTGCTAAAATATTAGCCCTAAAAGAGCTATTTACGTCCAATAGTTCTCGAGATACAGCTTTTTAAAAAGCAAAATTTCTTAAAAATCTACTGAAAGATTAGTAGTTAGTTAATTTATTTTAAGAAAACTATATCTCAGGAACAATGAGACGTATAGATGTCTATTAGCACTCAAATTAAAGCTAGTTTAATGGGCTATGAAGTAGTTTATGACGTTTATCGTCGCAGGAGTAGTAGTTTTCATGATATATGCTAAAATAAATTGATTTATACTTGTTCAGACAATAAGTTTGATTTATGAAAAACTTCATTTCAGAAACCATTTGACGTACAGATGTCTGCCAGCGCTCAAATTAAAGCTAGTTAAATTTACTAAAAAATAGTTAATAATGTTCATCTTTGTGGGACTAGTAGTTTTTATGATATTTGACAAAATAAATTCACAAAATGTTAATTTTTAGTTGTTCGTATAAAATGTTGGATTTTTGAAAAAATATATCTCTAGATCCATAAGACGCACATATGTCTGCCGACACTCAAAATAAAGGAAATTTAACTTACTATAAAGTAGTTTATGACACTTATCTTCGTAGAGGTAGTAGTTGTTATGATATTCACATGTGACATCTATAAATCAATTTAGATTAGCAAAGTTCATGAAAACTATTACTCCTACGAAGATAAACTACTTTATAGCTCATTAAACTATCTTTAATTTGAGTGCTAATAGACATCTGTACGTCAAATGGTTTCGGAGATATAGATTTTTCAATATAAATTCACTAACTACCGATCTTTAAGTACGTCCCATACAACATTTTTATGAAATGTTGCTTTTTAAAAAGCTATATCTCGAAAACTATTAAACGTAAATAACTCTATTAGGGCTCATATTTTAGCAAATTTGCTCATCTTTAAATGACGTTCTCTTAGGTTTTCTTGTGTTGTTCCTACTTTTTAAGATAGATAGAGCTCCGAATGAGAAATTAAATATTTTTATCGCTTTCAAACAGCTCCATTTTTTATTCCCCTAACCCATACTTGGCAGACTCATCAATTTTGACTATTAATTATACATAGTTTTCATCAAAGTAATCAAAAATTGGGGTGAGATAACTGCCTTTTTTCCCCTCTTGGGCTCTTGTACTAAGATGAGTTGCCTGGGTATAAATGGCAACATCTCAGTTCTGGCGGGTGTATTTCTATGATTAAACTGCCAGGACGTCTTTATCAAAGCTAACAAATAAAATAAAATTTTATCCGAAAATAAGCCGGTTGAATATATTTCCACCGAAATCAAAATATTTGATACATTTTTAAATATATGCGTTAGGTTATCATATATTGATATTTATGCAATTTGTTTCCTTTTTTGGGCTAGTAATAATAACAAAATATAATTCAGGTATGTTGTTACTTTTTGCAATAAAATAAAAAAAGGTTTTACTTCATCTGTTTCATAAAAATGTGTTTTGACTTATATTTGAAGTATGGTGTCAGCATTTGGTTTGTTTTTATAAGATGATTGAACGCAAAAAATACACTAATAGAAATCGGAAAAGGAAGAAACATTGAGAAAAGACGTGGAAAACCGTAAAAAAAAAAATAAAATAACTCTTTTCCCGCGAGCAACTCCTTCGTTCAAAACTAAGTTCTTATTGGCTTAAAAAAACATGGAATAACTCATATCTTCAAATTTGATCGAAAACGTTTGGAAGACGCTAAAAAATATTGTGATAAGATTTCTAAAAATAGCTTTTCGAAAAGTAGTACATTGTAACAGTCGAATTAAGTTCATGTTTAAGTATTTGGTTCAGCACCATTACGAACTCCAATTAGGGCGGGTTATTTATTCTGTAGGCTGCCAATTGATTATTGAGTGGGAATGTCTTGATTTATTAAGTGGATTCGTTACGAATTAAATGTCAACTCCTACTCAACAATGTTCATGTATTACCACACAATCCACTTTGACTATGGCTATCTAGAGGGCGGTGGACTCTCGGGTAAACTCGAAGCAAATCTTTCGATATGAACTGTTCAATACGATTTGTTTTCAGGATCATCAGAAAATGCGCATATAACTTCGTGTTACGCCAAGAAGAGACACTACCCTTCCTAGCGTCCCTTGTTTATCCTACATCTGTGGATCCCAAAGTGGATGACGAGGCACCATGGGGTGCCGCAAGCCTGAGCCAAGGGTGCCCCAAGTGAGAGTCACTTTCTCAAAACTAATTATATCTCAATAAAAATTATTTATAACAGAGTAAAAAATAATTATTACAAACTAATTGTTATCTTACCATATTACATAATTAAGTACAAACTGATGCTATATCCTTGTATATCCTATATCCTCTATCCACTTTCACAAGCTTGTACAATTCTCAAATATACTTCTCAACTATAATAGTCGTACCCATCATGAAACAAACAGAATTACAATTTTTATCTTGTATTTTGTATACTTTTATTTGTGAATTAATGCTATTAGTTTACATTATGAAACGGGAAACAGATTCCACAAAATAGCTTATGAATTCTTCCATCATCACCAAGCTTGCTAACAACATGGTGCCTATACGTAGGCTGCCTGGATGAGAGCCCAAGGCGAACAGGTCCTATCCTTGCTCTATAATTTCCTTCCTTACTCGATCGGTTACGGGATGAATGGTGAAATCATGCTTGCAATGTTTAATTATTCGCTACAAAAAGCGTGGGCATGAGTAAGCATTTCGAGAGAAATAATATAAATGGAGGTCGACTTTTTACAAAGCAGTTATTTCATTAATCCGATATAAAAAAAAATTGAAGAATTCACGAGTTTCTCCAACAAGATACTCGAAAAATATGTTTCTATTCAATTTGAAATATATTTAAATTATAAAAATAAAAAATACTAAAGTTTATCAATTGTCAATTTTTTTATTCCTGGCCCACAAAAGAATAGGTTTCGCGATAAAATGTTCAAAGTTCCTAAGAACAAATAATAATCTTTTTATCATTTTTAAACCAAGACTGCATCACCAAAGAGGTAAAAATACTCATTGATGACGTCAGTGACCAGTGAGTTAGCCAGATAGATCACGTTTTTTCATAAGTGCATAGGTCATTTCTTTACTCATCAAATTAAATTAATCATAAGAGCGCAATATAAGTTACATCTGATACACTTTTTATACTTTGACAAACTATTTTGGCTAATAGGCTACTTAATGTTCTGTAGACAAATTGAAGATACAAGTGCATAAAACTTTTAAAATAATATTATAAAGACTAACAATAATTTTATGGAAACCTAAAAACACGTTTGTCACCTTCTGTAAAACCAAACAAAATACTTATCCAGGATCTACACACTTTGAGTCCCAGAGAAACAAAATGGAAGACGTTTGACTCGAGTGGGATATTTATTGCCTTTGATCTACTGCTCTGAAATACTAGAACGTTTCCTGAAGCCATCTGATTTGTGTTCACAAACCGACATTCGATGAGACAGCCACAAATTCAGGCCAACCTGTATCATCCAATCCTAACATCCCATCCACACTCTTGTGCATGCCATAGTTTAGCAGTTATGTAGCATAACATTAAACGGATGATAATGAACCCAAAAATATTAGAAGAAGATATTTGAACATATGAATTAGATTTTTTTATAATATAGTTTTTTTTTAAATAGTTTTTTCTACTATCTTCCTCCAACCATCTATCTATCTATCTTCTCTTACCAAAACGAAAACCAGTGTAAGTAGGTCTTGTCCACGAAACCTACGTATACAATTAACACAACTCAGAAAATTAAACTGCAAACAGAGAATATATATTTTGTATAGTTTGACGTCAAATCATCAGAAAGAAGTTTTTCTAAGTAATTTAAAAAATAAAAAGAAGTTATGAAATTATAATTAATTAAAAACAGAAAAAAGAGAATCTTTTAAAATTATGAACACCCACTAACAGAAATTATAAATAATAACCCAAAACTCTTTATAAAAATAATTAATTCATTTTATAAAGTCAAA
>NW_027109623.1:137929-154879 GCF_000696795.3 Halyomorpha halys
TTTTATTTTATTTTATTTTTTTAAAATCAAAATGTCATAATGTGACTTGAAACTGTAGCAAAAAAATGGCTGTCCAAATTTTATACAGTATTATCTTCCTCAACAAGATAATATCGATATAAACGAAAACAAAATGAATCATTAGAGAATTAGTCAATTATTATTCTGCTGCGTGTTTGTCGGCAACCTTCAGCTTCCTGACGTATTTATCAGCGGGAAGTTCTTTCAAAACCAGTGTTTCTATATCTGTGTTTAAGTTATCTCATAGATAAAAGAGGCATTAGAACTGAATTCGTGGCTTTAGGCCAATTATTAATTTTAATATTGTATTTATAATCTTTATTTATCGGATTGTAACAATTAAATATACAGATAGAATCATTCTTTACAGAAATACATATTTTCTACATCTGGACAAACGATTAACTTGGAATCCTCACATAAGAATGAAAAGACAGGAAACTGCAAGTCGATTTCGACTATTACAGCACTTACTAGACAAACGGTCTAAACTTCTAATTCATTACAAAAGACTGATCAACATGACTGTAATAAGGCCAATCTGAACATATGGAATTGAGATTTGGGGCTCCACTAAACCTTCGAATTCCTCTCGTATCCAATCCTTACAATCCAAAATCCTTTGTAAAATCCTCAATGCTCCTGACTTTGTCACAAATGAAATCATCTATAAAAACCTTAATGTACCTTATGTTACCGAACTTCCTATTCTAGCCCGAACCAGATACCAATCCTTCCATTATAAACTCCCTAATCACTCAAACCCATTAGTTTCTAATATTGCTTCCTGTTTCATTCCTGACAATCCTCTGAGGCGCCTGAAAAGAACATGACCTCGAGACCTTATATTGTAAAAATGTTTTTAGAGTGCTAACAAAGGGTAGTTTCTCTAAATGCCTGTATCATACCATTATGATCTTACTTCAAATTTAGTTGTTCTATTTTATGTACAGTTGTATATCCCAATAGTGGGTACCCGTTGTTCTAAAAACAGTGCTTCCTTAAAAAGTACTGAACCTATGATCCTTCATGGGTCGTAGGGGTTCATATTTATTATTATTATATTATTATACATAGACATCTAAATTACTTTTATTATTATCTCATTATGAAATTACCTTCGACATCTGAAAGCCAGACATAGGCTCCACAATGGGGCAGTTGCCAAGATGGTAGGTGTGGGCTGCAGCCACTGCAATAAGTGCAGCTGTTAAGAGGAAGGAGTACGTAGCCCTCATTGTCTTGTAGGATCTGCAACAATCATATTCAAGTTTAAAAATTTGTCTAAAGATGATGAAGTCAAACATGGAAATGCTTAGTGTTAAAGGAAAAACAATTATACATTAATTAATTTTTTTTTTTTTTAACAAATGAAGTAAAAATAATGGTGCCTACGAATTATGGTGCTTACGTTTAATTAGTTAGTAAATCTAGTACAGATGAGCATGGCCGAAAGGTTTAATAAGTTACGATTTGGTTATCATTATTTTGAGAGGTAAAGGTTCCGTCGGTTTTATAACAAGGCGATTCATTACCACCTATGTTATTCAATCTTGCACTCGTTATTAGAAATGTGTTGCAATACCGAAAAGGGTTTAATTTTAGGTGGTGATATACCAGTTCTTGGATATGCTGATTTAGTATTATTAGATGAGAACAAGGAGACTATAAAACTATATACAACTACGTTGATAAACTCTAGTAAGGAACTAGATATCGAAATAAATAAAGCTAAAACAAAATATATGGTTTGGAATAGAAATTGGTGCAATTTAGGTGATATAGATATAGGAGGAAATACATTTCAACAAGTAAGCTTAAGTATTTAGGTTCTATGATAATAAGAAAAAACGATGAGGAAATAAAAGCGAGGTTTGCTTGCTATTTTTCAATTGGTCAGCTCGCGAATTCTGTTCAAAAAACTTAAAAGTTAACTTAAACTTAAATGTACAAAACAATTATCCTTCGTACGGCTCTTTACGCATGTTAAACGTGGCCTCTCACACTAATGAAAGAACAGAGACTTAAGGTTTTTGAAAATACATCATTACGTAAAATTTTCGGACCGAAATTTTAAAGATAACAATCCTACTTGTAGTTAGCACCTAGTTCTAAGTTAGTTAGTACACCTACTTCTAGTTTAGTCAGAATCTGTCGAAGTTCTCTGATGGAGACCTGAAATTCAGGCCGAAATAATTTTTTGTTTATTTCTGTTTTGTTTTTTTTTACTCATCGCACTATTCCTGTAGAATACGATAAGCTACCGAATTGGAAATTCCTACCTCCATGACGCACTGTGGCGAATCCCTGACTAGGACAGAAAAGTGAAATTTTCTTTGAAGTCATCAAGGTCTCAGCATCGATTTGTTGGCTCCTGGGGATATAAAGAATGCCGGAACCTTTTTGCCACCAAGTGATAATGTCGGAGGTAAATTTACTTCAACTGTTCTAACCAGATTCGGTTATTTGATTATCTAGTTGTCCATTTTTTGTTACTTTTGAGTTTTATTTAAACTGATAAATGATATGATTCAATTAAAATATTGTGGAATTTGTTTAATAAGCGTAGATGTTTATTAAAGCTCTTGATATTTGCCTACATTATTAGTAAATAATAGTAAAACGAATGCGCAATAATTACTTCCGGCTTCGTTCAGTATTCCCAAAAGCGTTTTTTAGGCCCTGAATTCTAACACCTACCACTAAACTTACTTATATAATTCTTAATTTAAAACAATTTTCGATCCTTTTTTCCTCTCAACTTTTATTCTTTAAAATTTCTCCAACGTTTCGGCCCTCAGGCCATTAGGATACAAAAACCATTAGGATACCACCTACAAAAAGCTTTTTTTATTTTTATATAACAATTACATTATTTCCTTCAACAACACACTGATTTCTTTGGCCCTACCTTCAATATTGATGTCATTTCTTTTTTAAATCTTAAAATTGCAGGCTAATTATAATAAATCATTTAAAAAAAATACACATAAAATAAGAATAAATTAATTATGGATTTTAAATATATATAAAAAAATGTTGTGTTATAAGCAAAATAATTAAAAGTGAATGTTAATTAACTTATATTAAAAATGTAAATTAACGATAAAAAAAATTGTTATATGATAAGGTGATAACAGAGTCCTAACCTGTTGAAGGTAGGTTCTGTTTTTAAGTTGTAAATGTAAGTGAAGGAAGGAAAGTGATTTGTAAAAAAATTTTAAATCTAAGATATACATTTTTTTAGAAAAAGTTATGCAAGTAAGAAATCTATTTAAAAACAAAATGTTATGAAGTTATTATGATATTATTTTAATGATTAATTTATTTTAAAGACGTGACAAGGGCAATTAGCCTGTAGTTTTAAGATTTAAAAAAGAAATAACATTAATATTGAAGGTAAGGCCTAAGAAATCAGTGTGTAGTTGAAGGAAATAATGTAATTGTTATATAAAAATAAAAAAACATTTTCTAGGTGGTATCCTTGAAAATGGCCTGAGGGGGCAGAAGCGTTGGAGAAATTTCAAAGAATAAAAGTTGAGAGGAAAAAAAGGATCAAAATTGTTTTAAATTAAGAATAAACTAAACCACTCTCAAACAAGCATATATAAAAAATAATTAATCTAATTACTTATATAACATAATCACCCAACATATAAAATATTACAAGATAAACGAATATACACCGGATTCTACAGACACTTTAAAAGTTTAAAAGGGGGGAGGGAGTTAAAGAGGACTAAGACTTTAAACATATGCGTAGACAGATGACTACAACAAAAAACTGGCCCAACATTCAAAAGGTTCAAGTAGGGCTTTAATCCTTTCCTAACAAAAAACTACTCGCCTATATCCCTTCTTGGTAGCCACGGACGACTTCATGCCATGTCCGACTTTAAGAACACTCAAAGATAGTGATAGATTTAATTTCTCTCTTCTCATCATTCTTACTATTATTTTTTTTTAATTCGGTCGTAAAACATTTTCATAATCGATAATACCATAAATCCCAAAATATATAAAATGATTATTCCTCCTATACCGTAATAAGTGCTAATTATATGTTAATTAATGTTTATCATTAAACGGAAAAATAATTTCTAATTATTCTTAGACGTGGTAATTACTTTTAACGACTCAATGATATTCATAAAACATAAGAATATAATTGATACAATTATTAAAAATCTCATACAGTTTCAATTACTATTATTTTTTTTTTTTTAATTCGGTCGTAAAACATTGTAACAGAAAAACTTTTAGTGTTAAATCATTTTTTAATTTCAATGTTATCAATTAAAAGTAACTTACCATAATTTAATATTAACATTATTCTCTTTAAAAAACAAATTTCCTTAAAATTATTTCAACAATTTGTAATCACCTTGAAATAATCCGTTGATGCCTAAACGTTCAATAAAAAAAATGCAGTTACCATGTTTTACATCCAAAAGCTTCAATTCATTAATCTTGTTACTTTTAATAATTGTGTTTTATAATTTTACTTTTCACTTTTAATTATTGCTTATTTTTCAACTTTTGCTTTTGTTATTTTAATTTCCTTTCCCTTTATTACCTATTTTTATGAATTCTCCTTTTATCTATTTTAGCTCTAGGAAGGGCCCACAAGTCCGGTTTGTATAGCAAAACTCAAAATGACGTTCCGACTTCCGTCACTGACTGATTTCCTGATAATCTATAAATGGAACAAATAAAAAAAATCTATTCTCAACAAAAATCACATTTCTTGTTAAATACTTATTTATGCCACCATAAACTGAAAATATATGACAATATTTCCGAGAGTGATTACATTTTTTTTTTTAAATTTATTTCTTAACAGTGTAATGCTTATTTATTGCTTGAAAAACTATTGTACCATAGCCCTTTGTATCATTATAAATATACTTTTGGGTGACCTGAGGATCAGTCAATTACCAATAAGTTGGAAGATAATAAGTTGGAAAAACCAAAGCAAACTCTATCCATTTCAGAACCTATTCAGTTCTGGCACAAAGCTCGAATTAGTTGGATCACAACAAAGTAAAATATACTGTAATAAACAATTAAAAGTAATGTTTTAATTGTAATATTTATTAATCTTAAGTTATACTATGTACGTGTAGTTTTATAGTATTTAATTGAAGAAAGTATCTGTTCTAAAAAAATGTTTGTTTTTATTGTAAGGCATGACTATGCAAACAATTTAGTAAAAACATAGCCTAAATAAAGTTGTATTATTAACTGATCCTTAAGACCCACAAAAATATTTATCTACAGCAGTCAAGAAAAAATTTTTCAAAATAAATATATAAACTTTTTTTCATATAGATTTGTTTCCTAGTCTGTAGGATCTAAAATCTATAATACCATAGATTCCAAAACGATTATTCCTCCTGTACCGTAATAAGCGCTAATTATACGTTAATTAATTTTTATCATTAAATGAAAGTATAAGTTCTAGTTATTTTTAGACGTGGTAATTACTTTTAATGACTAAATGATATTCATAGGACTGAAGGAAAATATAATTGAAACAATTATTAAAAACCTCACACAGTTTTAATGAAGACACAATATAAAACCTTCCCGGCAATCCGCTATCATTTTAGTTCGTGTGTAAGGAAGGAACTTTTGAAACTAAAGTCTGTCATTACACAGTATCCGGAGGTAATAACAACCAGAAGCTACTAATCATATGTTTACTTGGGATTTCTATTATATTATTAGCTTTCGTGTCAGCAATAAATGACTGTAACAAATTAAACATTTAACAGACGATTCAGAGGCCACAGAGATTAGAGACTAACACAGGAAGAGATGAATCAGTTCGTTTAGAGTCCTTGTTGCTGCTTGTTAACAACGTCCAAGCGTCAAGCCAGTGTCTCAAGTAATTGTCAAGTAAAACGTTTCTAACTTGATACCATCCAAAAACTTCAAATCTAAGCAGCACTGGTTTTAAAAAGCTTCTTTACTACTTACTGTTTTTGACGCATCAAAATTTATGAATCTCATGTAGATAAGTCGGATTTTTATTGAAAATGCAGACCTATAACGATTGCTTTACAGGGGAAAATTCAAGTTTTGTATTAAAGTGAATAAGATGTAAGATATTATTTTGTCAAAATATTTATTTGAAATTTTGTGTTAAAAATTAAATTAAATTATTTTGTTAAAATATTTATTAGAAGTTTATATGCTTTTTATAGACTTCTTCTCAATAATCAATCGTTAGTAATAATAATAAACAGGAATAATATACAATTAACTTGCCTGTTTATATATTCAGTGAATTAATAAACATGATTAAATATATTTTATTATATTTAATTTTCTTGGATAGAACTAAAATGAGAAATATTGAAAAGTAAGTATTTTATTGTTTATATTCTTATAACCATTGGATCATCCTCTTTAAAATTAACGCAATGGTCTAGAAAATGCCGGGTAAATTAAATAAATTATTAAAGAAAAAAAAAGGTAAAAGTAGAATGAAGTAAAACAAAATAACCGAATGTAGAAACATTTTTTTTTTTTTAATCTGATGTAAAATTAATATTATTTTTTTAATTCTTAATATTAATAATAATTGATAATACAGTAAAGAATAATAATAAAGAAACAACTATGCCTGCAAATTTATCAGGTTAATCGCTCTTGGGGAAGTTGGAAATGGATGCATTGAACCTTTTTTTCAATTAAATTAACTTCTTCCACAAATAATAAAACATATATTCATTAAATCATCTCAGTTCTTGTTACAATGCGGGAATGATATAGCATATGATTAAATGCCAGTGAGTAGCAATGAAATGCATCTTTTAATTAATGATTGGAGAAGATGGTTGGGGGGTGCGGTCAACAAAAAACATAAATAAACAAAAAATTATTTCAAATTGATCTTTGACTGTAGTGTCTTTGGACGCAAGATGTACAACAGGTGTTGTACAACAGGTCATTTCAGACTAGTGGTTCAATAAACTGGCAATTTAAATAATTTAATAACCAGAGTAAGTTATTCCTTTCCCTTTGCATTTGTATTTTTCAACCCCAGACAATGCACAGAACATGTGTATAAAGTTAAACAGCCCTGATCTACGCTATAACTAAAAAGCATGCAATAATTTAAAACGAAAGCTCTTACAGACATAGGAATTTTTTTTTTAACTCAAGGAACCTCTGTTAACGTTTTAACTAACTGAAATTAAAAGAAATAAAGTTAATAAGTTACATCAGTTGTGAAGGAGGTAATAATTTGCCAAGTGAAGATTATACGATAAACTTACAATACTATATTTAATATATTTATAATACAATATTTAATAATAATAACAATGAATAAGTCATTATTAGAAGATAATAACAAACTATATCTTCTCATCATGCATTGGTATAGAAGCTATCTGTTAATCAGTTCTAAGAAATTCCATATCAGCTAGACAAAACAATTATGGTTCAAACCTCAACACATCGTTTTCCATTCACCGTTAAATAAAAATGGAATATATTCAAATATCACGTCATTTAAAAATGGGAAACCCGCATGTTATAACTATTTATAAATTTGCTTTCACATCTACTATCGAGTGAAAGTCCCGAAATTGGGAGTAAAACTAATTATGCTAAGTTATGTGGGATATTTGCGAACCAGTAAAATAGGAAAGGATACAACGAGGAGGGGCAATAGAATTATGTGAAAAAAAAGAAACATCATCAAGTCATAATATTCTTCCTGGACTGCATTGACAACTAAAATGATTTACACAATTAACGCGAAAAAGTTTCATTTTTGCTTGAACATATTTGTTCATGATTTAAATGTGTAAAATGGAAAATAATTGTATTTTATACACTTCTGTTCGGGTTTTCTAAGCAAAAAGGCGTGCGAGATTGTTCTTTTATACTGTGAGACGATACTCACTGATATTAATATAACACAACAATGTGACCCTGTCACATGAGAAAATGTCAAGTTCAAGGAGGAATGCAATAGCAAGAAATTACACACAAAGTTCAAGTCCACAAATTGACCATAGTATAAGTTATTTAAATCCATTAAAAACTATCAAAAACTACTTAAAATAGTTAAAAAGTAAACAAAATGTTCGATAAATATTGTTATTAATCATTAATAATGGCCGCTTAGAAAGTCAAAGTAAAATTCAGATTTAAATTATTATGAAAGATATTTTCTCAAAAGCACAAAAGAATTCAAGTTAGCTGGAGACTTTAACGTCAGAATATTAAACAAGCTTTGAAATATTATTTGTTCTTATCTACCAAATATTTCATGGTCGACAATCAACAATGAGCCAATGCCCTAAACTGTTATATAAACATTTCAACTAAAGCAATGATAATGTTTTGAAAATATAAAATCATGAGACGATAATTCTGATAACCCCTTATCCTGATTTTACTTCTTCCTTATCAATACTTTTGTATTCAAGTTTATCAGTTTGTAATGATAAAAATAAAACAACATGATATTGTAGTAATAAAATCAGTAAATGTTATTGTTTCACAACATAATTTAATAATTATTATATCATCTATATATATTTAAAAATCATTTTTTCTAGAACTGCATTTCCTAAGACAGTGTCGAAACGCCTCCCCACACCTACCACAATAGATTCTTTAATGTTCATGTCATACTAAACTAAAAAAACTAATATTATTAAGTATGTTTTAAAGAAAAAGTTGAAACGTTGTAATTTTAATACTTTGTAGTTTTAATTTCATAGTTTTTCAAGATTTTTTTTTTTAATAACATATATTTAACTAAATACAAGAAACTTTTCACAGAAAGAATATGATTTGTAGAAATATTTAAGTAAACAGAAAAATAAATTACAAGATTACGAGAAACAATCGATTTTATAAAAAATATATTAGGAAACAAAAACCATATAACCATCTCTAAACTTTTTCTCCCCAAGAGAAAAAAACTGCTTTGCATTAGATCGGTTTACTTAGCTGTCTATTTTTCCTTTAAAAAATTTTAAAAATCTCATGGGATTCTTAAAAATCTAATATTTTATTGAAAATAGTTTAATTTTAGAGATCGATGGGACCTAAGAAATATATAAGTTTTTTAAAATCTCTTATGAGAACTGTTTCGAAATCAAAAGCTTTAATTAATTATGGCCTGAATTAATTAATGCAATGAAAATATTTTGATTATTTACAGATATCTCTATACTTTTGGTGATTACCCCGTAAAATTGAACTTTAATATATATTTTATCAACATATGCAAATTACTATTAACGAAATTTCGGTTTTGTTTATCTATTCTAAAATGCTATTATTTTGACAGGAACTCTAATATTTTCCAAAGGAATTTTATAATAATACAAAAATACAATATAGTTACATTTCAACAAATAAATATTACAGAAAAATGATATATAACATATAATCTATTGTATACTGACTCTAGAGAAGAAAAGAAAACACACAACATACCTGAAAACAAGTCGGTTGCCAAGCCTTAACTGAGCTCGGCGCTCCTCATTCGATGTATTATACCCGTCAAGAATCGATTCTTGGTAAATCGATGGGGCGGGTGTGACGTCATTTTGAACCTTCCCTGGTTACTCAGGAGTCTTAGTCACCCGTTCTGGGAAGTGAAAGAGGTTGATAACCCATCAACGGAGCAGGTTTCAAATAAAAAAAATATATACATCCATTCCTAGAATTTATACTAAATAAAATAAATCTATTCAGAAAAACAAAAATTCTTTATTTAGTAAAATTTAGTCTTCCTCTGCGGAATAAGCGGTTGGTTTGTGTTTGATTTCTTCAATCTCTCTTAAATTTCTTGAAAATTATTTGATATGATGTGTAGAATTTTCGAATTATAAAATGAATTAATTATCGAACAAAACTTGATGAGCTATAAGGTCTCTGGACCACTGACGTTTATACCAACTAACATGGTAATTGAGCCTTACAACCGGACGAAACTCCGAAGGAGGAACTTTGTGAAAAACATCGTTGAACCATCGTTCTTCAAGTTTAATAACTAACTCATCAAAATGTCCCCCCCCCCCACTCTTACTACTTCTGCTGGTTAGAATTTCAAGTCTCATAGTTACCAGTAGTTTTATCTGCTATTTCTCAAATGAAATACAGTCTTAAGTCTATAACTAGAATAACTCGATAAGTTTCCCGATTCAGGACACTGCAACTTGAAGTTTCACATGAATCTTATTTCTGGGTAAGATGATGCCTACTCTAGTTTATATTGGCAGGTGCACACATAATGTCATTGTGTACATTGCTCAGTGAGTTTATTACACTTGTGAGCCTTGTAACTGAAGTGAGTTAATCTGTTAACAATTTTTGTTCCTTACACATGCCTCATAAAAAAGTCGATAGCTCACGATCGATTTTCTGTTAACTCGATTACGCAAAAAATTCAATTGCTGGAAAATTCATGCACTCAAAGTTAAATCAACATACCTTCAACTTTAAAGTATTATGACTTTAAATTATGAAGAAGATGGTCAGGTGTGCGGTAAAAAGAGAACTTATTGCCGACGTTTCGCTCCACTTTGTAGAGCTTCATGAGGGATGTTCAAACTTAGAGCTTTGGTCATGGATGGTGGATGAAGCTCTACAAAGTGGGGCAAAACATAGGTTAATAAATAGTTGTTAACTATTTTTGTTCTCTTCTGACCGCACTCCTGACTATATTCTTCATAATTTTAAATTATAGGGTCAATTATTTATAAATATATTATAAAAATTTAGTTTGTTTTCTAGTAGTGATTTTCTTAATAGAATAAAAACTCATAGAGAGCTGGTAAAAACAAATTATTAAGTCTTACTTTTCGGTTTTTCAAGACAGTTTATAGTGGTAGGAACATAAAAAGAAGCATCAAATTCTTTTATCAGGTTTTAAAGCATTAAAGGTTTTAAAGAAATCCCCTTAGGTTTATTTTAATAGATTTTTAGATCGATACATAAACAGAAAAGGGACGGCTGCTTTATTCTAATGGTGGATATACACGATTCCCACTTGCTGCAAATCGAAGACTTGTAGAAATAGTTGGTAAACAAAAGAAGCACCAAATGCCTAATTCCACACGCTTGTTTTAAATTTTTCGGCTATTACATCCAGTAATCTATTTTCAGTATAACAATAAACAAAATAATGATAAGGGAAATGAAAAGAAGCATAAATATAAGCAATGTAGGTTGTATATTATAAAAAATCTAATACACAGCCTAAAAATTCTATCTACATAACCAATTATCACATTTGGTGCCCAAATTTTAAATGCTCTAGACAAGCTTTCAGTACCAAAGAATCTTAAAACCGGTCAAGATTGTTGGGAACTATTAAAATGCTGCTACATTTTTGCCAAACTAGTGCGAATTACGAATGTGCAAGCTTGTAGATGGGTTATTTGATTTGGCTGTCACAAGTTGGTCAAAATGTAGCCGACCTATTCGGTCTGCACAAATTAAAGAGTATTTAAACAAGCTTGTGCTCCGTCCACACATTTGCGCTGAGTATTGTTTTAAAACTACTATCAGATAAATGTTTGTGTTCTCAGTATTTTAATAAATTATATGAAGGGGAGTATTCGAATGAGTGGATAATATCGGTATTGGACCTTGGAGTTAGGTATTGAAGTTTTTAATTGGTATTATCAAACTATTTTAGTTTGTAGTATCACTTGGGGTGTGAATTTCATTTTTGTTTCAACATAATTTTAAAAAATGAAGTTTTTCGAAATACATGTATAAGGAAACAAAACCTTATAAGGCGGGAAGACTAAATGGTGCATGTTATATTTATTTTTTGTAAGCAGCACATTATATGGTGTAAAACGACGTTCAAGTAAATTAGTGTTTCTATATAGTAGGTGACAATGGTAATCAATAAAGATGTGAGCTAATGTTTAATTATTATTGATAAAAAACTTAATAAGTAGGGATATAAATTATCTTTTTTTTTTTTTTTTTATAATAGTTCAAAAAATTCTAAAAAAAAAAAAAAAAATAGAAATAAATAAAATAATTTATTCACATGAAACAGAAAATGATTGCCTGAAAGAAAAGGTCTATGTTTTGAAAAATAATGTTAATTATTTCTAATTCCTTCCTAGAATCGAACCTTCAATAATATAGGTGTTAAAAAATAATTAAACGTTTTGGCACGCTAAGACAAAAAATAAATAAAAACTCTAATGGGTAAGGCGTGTCAATAAAACAACCTACAGAAGCATAACCAATTTCCTGTGAATTAAAATTCTTGACAACTTGAAGGATGAAAAAAAGAAGTGGAAGAAGAGTAACTAAACGCAGTTGAGGTTAAGGAAATAATTTATCTCAACAATTCAAATCGTGCCCGGATTTGGCGTGTGTGATCAGTGCGGCCACACCGAGTCTTTCACTTACAGCAGCCTCGCGTTAAGAAAACAAAAACTGATTTTAAAATTATGGTTTTGGGGCGTCCGTAGCTTAGATGCTCAAGCCTAGGTCTATCGTTCTGAGCTCTGCGGGCGGCACCGATTCGAATCCTGGGGCGTTGACTTTTTTCATTCAGTGGCGGTCCCACAAAATAAAAAACTTGACCCCCCACCATGGTTAAAATAGATAAGTCACCTGCAGATAACTAGGTAAACATCACCTTCTCTGTGGATTGAATAAAAAAAAAATGTTTAGTTGCAGATGAAATAAAATGAATAAATAAAGTTTATTTATTATAAATTAAGTTTAAACTCCCTAACCACCCAAACCCACTAGTTTCTAACCTTGCTTCCTCTTCCATTCCTGGCAATCCTCGGAGGTGCCTGAAAAGAAGATGGCCTCCTGACCTTATATTGTAAACTGTTTTTAGAGTTCTACTACTGGGTAGTTTCTCTACATCCTGTATCATATCATTATGATCAAATTTACTTGTTGTATTTTTTATACAGTTGTAAATATCAATAAATAAATAAATAAAAAAATTAAGTTTAGTAATAAAAGTATAACATATAAAAAGATAACTTTTAATCTGTTTTTATAAATAAAAATGTTTATATCAAAATCGTGAGATACTTTTTTTTTTTTTATTTTTTATTTATATCCGCACCTGTCAAATACAAAACTGACAATCAGCAGACTGCCTGACTGTTATATTAATTAAACAAATAGCATATTAGAGCACCACTAACCATCTTCTCCTCATATATATTATACAGGGTCAACAATCTTCTCATAATTTTTGTTATAGAGGGAAAATATAAAGGGAATATGTATTGGGTTTAAAGGATAAAATTTTATTTAGATGGATAAATAATGGGGAAAAACTAATTAAAAAAAAGGATGAAAAAATTATGAAAATAGAGAAACAAAAAAATTATGTGTTACTATCATTTATTTTAAGTTTACTATACCATGCCTATTTATTATTAGAATCAAAACAATTGTCTAAATTGGTATAAATATGACTTCAAAATCTTAAATAGTTAAGTGATTGTTTTATAATTGATATCATTTCATTTCCAGTCGGTGTGTTAGACTCATAAGTAAAAAGAAATCAAAACTAGAGGCTGCACTGATCACACATGCCAAATCTGGGCACGATTTGAAAGTGTTGAGATGAGTTATTTTCTTGACCACAACTGCATTTAGTTACTCTTCTTCCACTTCTTTTTTTTTATCCTTCAAGTTGTCAAGAATTTTAATTCACAGGAAATCAGGTATGCTTCTGTAGGTTGTTTTATTAACACACCTTACCTAAAAGTTTAATTATGTTTTAACAGCTATATTATTGAAGGTTCAATTCTAGGAAGGAATTAGAAATAATTAACATTATTTTTCAAAACATAGACCTTTTCTTTCAGGCAATCATTTTCTGTTTCATGTGAATAAATTATTTTATTTATCTCTATTAATTTTTTTTTTTTTACAATTTATAGAACTATTATAAGAAAAAAATTTTCTATCCCTACTTATTAAGTTTTTTATCAACAACAATTAAACATAAGCTCACATCTTTATTGATTACCCCATTGTCATCTACAATATAGAAATACTAATTTATTTAAACATCGTTTTACACCATACAATATTCTGCTTACAAAAATTAAATATAAAATGCATCATTTAATTTTCCTCCAAAACCATTGAGGATCATTTCGCTACTAGGCAGTGCTAACCTCTAGATAGCCATCAAGTGTTGATGTGATATAAAGGCTTACTTTGCCAGACTGTTTCCACTCACTATTGCCTCGAGTTCCATCCTCTATTAACAAAAAAAAGATAGGAGAAAAAAAATTGGAGCTTAATTTTTTTTTAAAGCTCTCATCTCTGAAATGAATAAATGAACCAGCATAAACTTGATTCAATAAAGCTGTTGTAATCAAGAAAATAATTAGTAATGAACTCAATACAAATAAATTGGGTAATTTTAATAAAATCTTTGTGCATAATATATTTTATTGTGCTTGGATTCACAAATACAATTAATAAAAAATATACAAAGTTAGACAGTAAATAAAGCGCATTCATAATTAATTTATTAATTTACAAAGATAAATCTCTTAATCTCACATATACTCTTTTTTTTAACCTATACAATTTGTACATAATAAATCTGTTCCAAGAACCACTTCTGACGGTCCGCAAACTGTATACTGCACGCATGCTTTGTACAGTTTTCAGACCATCAGAATTGGTTCTTAGAACAGACCTTGTTTTTTCAAAACATTTTTCTCTGACTTAAAACATAACTTGGGACTAGAACCCATAAAAATACTTCAATACCTATTCATTCGAAATAGGTGTATATCTCAAAGACTTTCCAAGTCGTAAAGATTTGGATAACAACATTTGACCACATCAAATAAACTGTGATGATTACTCGAGATTCTTTGTTCTATCACAGTTAAAAAAACAAACAAAATGAAATACTCATACAATAACAACCATAAAACTATAATATCATTTCTTTACTTTTTTTCTTCTTCAATCAGGCATCTTTGGTTGTTGCTACAGCCTGGATTTACCAAAGCTTAAGCATTATTTAACTTTATCATACAAAAATACAATTACAAAAAGTTTAAAAAGAAAAAAAAAGGAACAACAGTTTAACATTACAATGATCAATCAACAATGATAAATAAATTTAGAATAACATTACAAATAATTTAATTTTGATACCAAATTAATGCTATAAAATTGTCAAATTTGAAATCTTAATTACTTATATCAAACAGTAATATATTATAGACAAAGGTTTTGCACTAAAATTTACATTTTATACATGAATATTTTGTACTTCTCGTTTCTTGCCAGAGTTTTTTTTTTTTTTATATTATTCTTCTGGTTATAATAATATTAGTATCATAAAAATATGTTAAATATTCTTTACAGAACTTATTATAAAACTGACATTATTTCTTAATATTAGTCTTAAAAATTATGAAGTGAATCAGTATAGCACGTTCAGCATATAACAATATAATTTGAATAAGTAATTTAAAGAGACACATTTGAAAATTAAAAGTTTTAACTTTGTGGCAGATTGCAATATTAATCAATAAATAAAAACTAAAGAATTGTTTGAGAAAAGTTTTAAAGTGCATTTTTTAAATTAAATTAAATTGTTATAACTTCTAATTAAAGATATAGTGTTAAATAAAATTACAAATCGTCTTCTACAATAACAAACAAAAAAAAACTTTTATTATTAGAACATTTAAAACTTACCATACTTAACATATAGTAGAAAAAATTAAAAATACCAGGAAGCCATCAACCAATAAAAAAATCGAAAAAGCACCCAATAGTGATGTCAAAAACCTTTAAGATTTCTTTTGTTCAAATAACTGAAAAACTTAGTGTATGCATTCTGATATATCTACGAATATAATGTTAGGAAAACAAACTAAATTAATAATTTAATTTATACTACAATAAATCAAGGCATTTACAATTTCCAGTTAGTAAGTAGAATCTGGTCCTTGAAGAACCATTTTGTCAAGAAATAACATGATAAATCCAGAAATAACAATAATAATGTAAGCGGCTATTAGAAAGAAATCAGAAACTATCATATTTTCATAAAACCAAAGTAATTACAATTATAATACCAGATCATTATAGATAGTAAAATTACAAATGAATAATCTGGCGTGTAACAATAGGTTAAAAGAATGTTTAGTGCTTATGCTTTTGCCTCTATAAAATTCAAAAGACAAGGTAATGTAATTGTGTCACCTTGGCTTTTGAATTCATTGAGTATAGAATACATAGAGAGGGACTACAAGGGTGAGGTTTTCCCCCACTCTTTATTATCTAGTTAACTTTATTAACCCTCAGAGTACTTAGGGATCCTTTTTTTGAAATAGCATTTGAAGAAATCCTTTGAAACGTGTCACTTCAATGAATTTTAGCTTGAAACTATTTGGAATATTTAGACATAGGAAGTATTAGTACAGGGCTGTACTTTGAGTTGTAAAAGTCAAATAATTAAAATTCTGAGGAGTGCCTGATCTATGTATTCTATAATCCATGTTTAAATATAATATTAATGGACTAAAACAATAACAAACAAATTAATAATATTGACAATTTTAAAATTTAAGCAGCATACTCAATATTGAAAACTTGCTCATTAAATGATTCCATATGATTATGAATTTCAAAACTGGAATTGAAGCTGTCATTTGGGAGGGGAACAGCAAGCACCTCTTGTACTTCTTCTTCAATTTTGATGTGCCTCTCGGCAGAATGTGGAGGTGTTGGTGGCCCACAATCGCGTATTGGAGTTGATGTTGCCCAGGTAGGGGAACATAACCACTGGAGGGTATTGTTAGCAGATGGTGGTGGGGATAAGCAACCAGCGTGTCTTAAAACTGTAGGTCTATTCAAGTTGGCCAGGCTTTCTTGTTCTCTACTGGCTATCCTCAGCCACCTAAA
>NW_027109623.1:154944-165119 GCF_000696795.3 Halyomorpha halys
TGGAAGAACTTTTTTCAAAGCCCCCTTCGTGTATCCTTTACTGAAGAGTTAATATTTATTATGGATTATATTTCAAATAACATTGCCTATTAGGTCCCCTCAACAAGGTCACTGTAGCCAAATCAATGTTTTTAAAATCTTTTTTTGTTAAAGAATATATCAATATTAGGCAATAAAACCCCATAACTCCATTTGTATGAATTTCAAAAGAAAAACAAATACTTTAAAAAATAATACAGATTTAGTTTCTATTAAATAGAACAAGCCAAGTTATTAACGAATTTCAGATGTTTATGTACTATCAAGTAACTGAGGTGTCTTAACACTACTTTATGCCATAGTGGTTTTCATAACATGGACTTGATACAAATACAAGTTTTCCATTGCCAAGCATCAGTATATTTATTCAGGACACTTCAATAATGCTTAGTATCCTAAACTATCATCGTAATGTATACATAAAACCAATTCATTCTTCATAAGGTATGGTTTATTTAAATTTGAAAAATAAATAATTTTTTTAAATTTTTTTATGAATTGCATTTTTTGGCATCATCAGCTTTGCTGATTTCATAAATTATTAAAAGAATCTTTAGGGAATTCATTTTTTAAAGACAATAATGTTGATATTAAGTGACTCTAGTTAGAAGGTAAAATGTAATTAACAAACAATTTAACATTTTAAAAATATTCATTTTTGCAGTAATTATGTTTTATGACCGAATGCCTTCAATATATTAATATTTATTCATAGTTCAAATCTTTACTTTAACAATTAAGTATGCGAAAATTTCATATGAAAAAATAAACATCTAAATACATAAATAATTGACACAATTCATGTAACTGTATTTAACTTAAATAAGCATTACCTTTTCTTCGGCAATTCTCGTTTTCGTGGAGAATCAGGGGTACCAAAAAGAGACTTTCGAGTTGTTTGCCCCGGGGTCCTGTTTTCCCTATCTACATTGGTCATGTCACTTAATGTTGGTGTCAAATCCCTGCGTGGTGAATCATTCCTCTTTTTATCAGAAGATCTTGCCTCTCTTCTTTCAGCACGATACCTTTAAAAAAATAAATAATGACCTTTAAAATCACAAATAAATAATGACAATAATATTTAGTAGTTATAATAAGATTAAAATTCCAATAAGAAAATAAAATTAATGAAAGGTTATACTTGAAACCAAAATTATTTTATGTACAAAGTGGAGGACTTAGTAACGAGTAGATCTCTAAAATGTTAATAAACACTGAACCATGGGTAAACGTCCGAGGGGTGGACTGAAACATTGATGGGAGGATTGCGTTAAAACTGATTTAGTGGAATTGGGTTTGGACGGACATCACTGGAAGGATGTAAGCAGAGTGTTTGGTGGTATCGGCATCAAACCTTCGGGTTCGTTAGGCCTTCAGTATATTACATTACATAGTGGGGGAAAATGCTGGCTCACAATAAATAGTGTAGGCATACGGACTGACGATCTTCCTTTTAAAGAACTATTTTACTTTAAATTAAGAGGCAAAGTGTTTATAAAAAAACAAAATAAATAAACTAATAAGACTCAGGCAGTAATAACAAATTAATGATTGATTATTAATTTCTATTAAAAAATATATATAGATAGATATTGCTGTTTAAGCTATGATACTACATAACTGAGAAATACTTTGTCATTAAAATAAATACAAATTATTCCTGTACAAGATTTATTTTAGGTGAAGGTATATTTATTTAAATTATAGGCTATATTATTTCATAAATTATATTAATTTACAAGCAAAATTTCTTATGTTTGGGCTTATATGCCGTCTTCAGGAACACTCTAATAATTCAAAAAATATATATAGAATGTAAGTGAATTATGTGTAATTCACTTACATCATATATATGTTTTTTGTATTTTTATCAATTTTTTAAAAAATACATTTCATTTCTAAATTATGAACATTTTAATAAATTTTAAACATAGGCAAGTCAACTTATAATGACTAACAATGTCATCATAATCTTTATCTCAATCACTTTTACAACTTTTGGTGGACTAAATATTTTAAAAATGATGGAGATGAAGATTATGATAATAATGTTTCTTAATATTAGTTGACATATCTTATGTTTGGAATCAATTTAATAATTTTTTCTATTTAGAAATATATTTAATAATAATAAAAATTGGATAGAAGTACAAGATGTAAATGATATATTAGTTGTAAATAACACAATAATTAATTGTAATTTTTTTTTAATAATTGATGTTTTACAATTATCTATTTTTTTAATTGATATAGTGTTCCTAAAACATGGTATGTAAGCCGAACGTAGGAGAATTTATTAGTAAATTAAAAAATGAAATTATCATCGTTATGAATAGAAATTAATGCTTTCTTGTAGACACATTGAGAAAAAATTTTTGAAATTAGAAAAAATTATATGGATATTCTAGCAAATGATGTATGAGGCAAGATGTCTCTAGAATGATGAGTTATTTTTCAAATATTACAGCTGCATTATTGATTTTAATGAGTATTGTTATGATTTTAATAAGTTATGTATCACAACTTAAACGAAAACAAATCGACTGAAAGAAATAGTTATTTTAACATTTTAATCTAAATAATCTTATTTTCAATACTAAATTATAATTTAGTTGAAAACAAGTAATAAATACGTTGCATAAAAAATTCACAACAAAATTGCTTATTGAATAAATTTCCAGTTCGAATAATGCCCAAAGCTTAATACAGCCTACAACCATGTTAATAAATTCAACACAAACTATATAATGCATTAACATAATATAGCACCATAAGGCAATAAGAAAATATTTTATTATTTATACATCAAATAATTATTTATTAAATAATTATTGAAATAAGAAGAAACAGGTATAATTAAATTACTGTTTTAACTATCACTCAGTCAAATTTTGACTTATATCACATAGAAAGAAAAATATCTGTAGACAGAAATCATTAGACGCACTACAAAAGTAAAAAAACCAAAAGTTGCTTGGAGTTTCAGAAATAGTTTTAGTGAAAGACTGATTTTTTTATTTTATTGATACCTTTGAATACTATCCTCACTCTTTTAAAACCAATAAATTAGCATATTAAATATTGTAGGAAGAAACTTTTTATGTATATCTTAAGAAATGAGATGAGAATATGTATATATCAACATTAATAGCATTCAAGAATAAAGATATATTTTTTGTTTATTTAATGGATGATGGTTTTAAATAAACACAAGTACATGTTATTATATTAAAATGGAAAAAAATAAAATTAATAAGACTCCAAAACATTAATAAATAATAGAATGGCAGTCAAAGTTCACTAAAGATCAATATAATTACTTGCATACAACCTGCATAATTACAAAAAAATAAAACTATAAATTTCTATAACAGCTTAAGGTTAACTGAACTCAAAATTAAAGTAATGTAGTGGATATAAAGTATGAAATAAAACACAATATAAATTAATATGTGTATTTTGAAAATTAACATAGATGTAAAAAGTTCTTGTAACATTTAAAAAAATACTCAGCATGTGAATAATCAAAAACATTGCAATAACATAACAGTTTGTTAAATGAGTTTACCATGTTATCCTGAAGCAAGATTTACAGATAGTGATAAGCTATAACTACAATGTTAATTTTTCTTCATTCAATTCAGTGATACACAAAATATTTGTTTACATAAGGGACTTAAACCCATCTACACTAAGGCAATCGTTATGGTTGTGATTGCATTATTTCTGGATCTAAATTAAGTTCATCAATAATGTATTGAGGCATACAATAAGTAGGATTAATTTTCATTAAATCAGATTCTCCTAGAAGTGAAAGAGCAGCAATTCCAAAGAGGGTATGGAAGGGATCAGGCATATCTCCCGGTCGATCACTAAAACCCCCATCTTGATCTTGGCTAGCGAGGATATATTTCTTCAAAAGCTGTTTATCAATCCAATGTAGTCTTCCTAACATGGTTAAAGAAGATAATACCCACCAAGAATAGCAAACATCTGGCAACTTTTCGGGTCTTCCATTCAACCCACCTGATGGCAGCTGACGCTCACATAACCACCAACCTAGCTGATCAGCATCTATTCGATATAAATTCTGAGTAATTGACAAAACACCTACACAGCAGTAGATCAATCCAGCATGGCTTTCTGAATTTTGCTGGGAACCAAAACCACCATCGAAGTTTTGACAGCTTAATACAAAATCGACTGCTTTTTCAAGATTGATGGCATCTAAGCGATTGATTAGAGATAAACAAGCAATAGCACAAAATGAAAATCTGGTATCAACTTCACCCCATTTGTCGCCCATAAAACTTCCATCTTCTTTTTGTAGACTAGCCACAAAACTTACAATCTTTTCTAAGGGGAGTTGATCTAATGATCTTAAAATACAAGCTATCTGAACAGCACTTAATGTATATAAAATATGAGGGTCATGACCAACACAAGCACCAATACCGCCTGTTTTTTCATCAATACATTCAAGTATAAAGTCAATAAATTCCTTCTTGTCAACTTCATCCAACTTTTTAGTAACTGCTAAAGTTGTTAGAATCCAGTACATACCAGACATTCTTAAATGTTCTGTTGTGCAAAATTCATATTCATCCTTATTGGCTCCATAAGCTAATACAAATTTTATGTGTTTATCCAATAAAAGTTCATTTGGCATCTTATCATCAATTGTAACATCTTTCAACATATTAGCCATGGTTAGAAATTTTTTAAACTGGTTAAAACAGAACAATAAAGCAATATTGACAACTTACTAATGTTAACTAAAATTTTAAATAACGAAGAATAAATTATAAAAGTTTTCTGAAAATTGAATTCATTTTCAACAAGAGATGTATGACGCACCTCTTCAAATACGCGCCATGCTTGCAACCTTCCCCGTATTTAACAGGTTCCAAAGAGGTAAGCTCCTATTCCTAGAAAAAGGTAACAGTATTTTGGCCTCAAGAATAAAGGAATCAACTAACGTAAGTAAAATTAAAAACAGCAGTCAAATGTCGAGCGCTTAATCCATGTGAAAATATCGCAGTAGAAAGATAAAACTACGCAGTACGCACTTCACGTAGTCGTCAAGGCTACTGAGAACGAAAACAAATTATGTACTTAAAATTTCTATCTCTATATTCCAAATTCTATTATTAACTCATTACCTAATTGAACATCAAGAACACGATCGACAATAACAACTATTTTAACTCTGGAGGAGGAATATGGAAATTTAAAAATCAAATAAAGGAACTAACGTATGCTTTATAAAAAAAAATGTCAATAAGTTTTTTTTTTTATTTAAAGACAAAATAGAAGCTAACACTTTTGCAATCTGCACAATACCAAATCTTATATTGACAAACCCAACCATTTGATAGGTTTTAGTTTCAAATATAAAAGGTTTGCACCTAAATTAAACTAACAAATTGGTTTATATCATCTTAACCCATTATCATATTTCTGCTTTGAACATGTTTTGAGTTACTGAACTAACAACAAATTTACTAATAAAATTATCACAAAGAGTTTGACATTTAGCTTCTCGGCCTATTGGCTAAGATCAAAGTGTAGTACCTTTCTTCGCCTTTGACATTTATATACTAATGTAAAACATATTTATTTACAAAAAATAAATAAAAAATATAAACATTATAGGTGTTTAAACACATCTCTGGGAAGAAATCGGTTAATATTACTTTATTCAAGATTAAATAATGGACTGAGTTGAAATATAGCAAATAAACACTATATTCCACTAAAATGAATATATGATGGCATTAACAATACCGACAATGAAGTAGTGCTTAACAGTTAATTCATATCATATTTATTTAGTAGTTATTCATGTAAAATAAAAGACTTTTTTTTATGTCCATATTCATTCAGGAATATTTCTTTTTCATCCAGTTTCCATCTTCACCAAATTCAACTTCATAAAATACAGAAGCAGTTGAATTACTCTTAAGTTCTGTCCTACTATTTGCATAGATTTTCTGAAAGAAAGTCTAAGAATCAGGGTCTTATAACAACTGTAGACAAGTATAACTGTTTCCAGGTTTGTTCTTCTTTTGCTTCCTTATTTGGTTAATCCCTTCTTGAGAAGGTGTCACTAGAAGTCTTCTTAATATAATCTTAGTTTCAATGGACCATAAGAAGTATAGCATATATCATCAAACGATATATATGGTATCTAACAAAGATAGCATATGTAATTCTACCCCAGACCACTGAGATAGTTTGAATGTGACAAAATTTATGAATTACTTTCTAGAAAACAGAATCATCAGATTATGTATGAAGCAGAGAACATCTAATTAGTTAATTTAATTGTAATTTTGTAAGACATAGACATCAATAAGCAATGACTACAATTAAATTAATGCCTAACATATACACACATTTAACAGGTATTTATTAGCTACTGTTAACCAATTAAAAAAAAATATAACTTACTTTAACAGCCATTGTTTCACTTCTTCGGACTGATTAGACTCAGATGAATCAAGAAGTGCAAAGTCATCACACCTTATAAGAGTTGCATTTGGATGAGAGGTACAATGCCTGTTTGCATGGGTAAATCTACTATTGCACCTAATAAGAAAAAAAAATTGTATTAGTAGTTTACAAATACGTAGACATAAATATTCAAAACATTAATTTATAAGAAACAAAGCATAATGACAATGACATCTGAGAAGTCTATAATGCTTAAATTTTTATTTTGGATACCTTTAAACAAATGGGGATCAAAAGTAATATTGTAGATGTTTGACCAATTTAAGGAAAATAAGATGAGGAGTAGAATGACTATTTATTTTGGACTATTAGGAACCAGGATTCTTGAGGTTTGATATTTTGCAATCTAAACATGAATAAAAGAGCAATCCTAAAATTATTAGAGAAGTTTAACAGATATTTTGACAAACACAAACTGCATGTGCTGTGCACGTGAGTGTCACATTAGTTATCAGTTAAGCTTCCCTAATCATTTTTGGATTGGTCTCCTCCTCCCCCTCCCCACACACACATATAAGATAAGACATTAAGTTTTGATCAGATTCATTACATTACTATCAAGAGTAAAAAGAATTTAGGCCAGAGAGTTGAGTTTATATACACTAGATTTATTGTGTAATCAAGTTCAAATAAATTGTGTCCAGCTCTGAACAAACCAAAATGTATCTAGTTACTATATTATACATATTAATTATATACCTAGATAAGGTAAGCTGAATCTCATACTTGAATTCGAAATGATTATGTGAAGTAGCGATTCATAATGATATTACATATTTCAATAGGGATGCTTATTTTTGGATAACAAACAACAATGGACTGTGACTAATGAAATCAGTGAATAGGAACCTTTATTTAAAATAAAAAACTATGAATCAAAAACTAATCTAAAATTTCTACCAAAAATCTGCAAACAAATAAGTATATCAGCTTACCCTTCAGCGGAACAAAGAAATGGCCTTTCCCCAGTGTGTAACCTTTGATGAGTCTTCAATTGACCACTTTGTTTAAATTTTCTAGTACAACCAGGATAATCGCACGAATAAGGCCTTTCACCTGAACAAAAAATATAAATAAATACATACTGATAAGCACATTAAAGGGACAAAACAACTAAGATGAAAGCAACATGGAATGAGCAATTTAAGTATTAAAACTACAAAATCACGCCTATTAAAATTATAAGTCTGAATATAATTAAACTTAAAAAACGTACAATAACAAATAATATTTAAAAAGGACATCATTTCCAAAAACATTAAAAAAACCCAGGAGGCATGCAACTGAAGCTAGGCTTTTAACTAAGATCATTAAACATTTAGAAATATATACATAATTTAACTTCAACCAAAACTATGAAATAGAATAACCTTTCTAACATACATTAATTAACTATACTTAAATGCAAATAGTTTAAAGCAAATAAGTGATCTTTAAATGGCCTACTTCGAACTATAAAATAAATACATAGATACTCTAATATTTATATTATATTCATCTAAACAGCGAAATGATATAAAGGATTGTAAATAACAAAAAAAAATCAGTAAGTCACCTGTATGAACTCTTCTGTGGGCTTGAAGAGATTTGTCCCTGGGAAAAACTCTAGAACAAATGTCGCATCTTATACCATTTTTTGAAATACTTCCTTCCAAAATTAGATTTGATATCATTGCTGCTTTTGGCCGACCCCTACGACTTTCGGATTTATTAAAATTTTCTACGGGAGTAGCTGGATACATTTTGTCAGATGGTTCAACCTGGGGACTTAAAACAAAATCTAGACAACCCTGATATGACTCTTCCATTTCAACCATTTTTCAACGCAACCCGAGTAGTAAAATTTAATTTAAATACATAATACAATTAAAAACCCCGGGGGCTAAGCGGACAACGCAGCTTTCCCAAACACTACACAAATCACTCACTACCACAATGTGGTTACTTAAAAGCCCGCCAAAACTCATTTTACGCGGGACGTATCCAGTGTTGCATATACAACTGCAACAAAATTAAATGTTCTTTAAAGTAAATCAACTAAGTCGGAAACCGATTATTGAAGTGTATGAATTTATACTTATAAACTAAAATGAAAATATATTGATATTATATTTAGATAGTGATAAACAAGAAAATCTTATTTATTAATCCTGCTTCGCACTCTTACCCGTAATATAGATACAAACTTAATAATAGTCAGATTTCCAAAGTTTTAGTACAATTATTTGAATTTAATGTAACATTCAATTTCATTTCCATTTACTTCAGACGATGGCCGGAGCAGGTAAAGGTAAGGGGGAGGGCATTTGGTTCGAAACATAGGTGAACTGGCTGAAATAATACTGATTTATTTCCAAACTTAATCTGCCTTAACATTCTGCGTACCGCGCGAACTCACAATCAACCAAACACAACAACGAATTGATGATTCTGAGCAGTGTTTGGAGCAATTTTATCATAATAAACCGGAATTTTCGAGTTGATAAGTGACAATGGATGAAACATTTCACACCATAGTTCAATCGACTGTCAGCCGAGTGGACTGCCACCAACTCCAAAGCGTGGACAGACGCAACAGTCGGCTGGCAAGATTATGGCATCAGTATTTTGGGATACATATGGTATGATACTCGTCAACTATCTTGAAAAGGGAAAAACCATCAACAGCAAATATTACATAGCGTTGTTGGAGCGTTTGAAGGACAAAATCGTGGAAAAACGGCCCCATTTGAAGAAGAGAAAAGTGCTGTTTCATCAAGATAATGCATGGTATCACAAATCAAAGAAAACGATGGCAAAATTTCATGAATTGGGCTTTAAATTGTTTCCGCATCCACCATATTCTCCAAATCTAGCCCCCGACGACTTTTTCGTGTTCTCAGACCTCTAGAATAAGCTTGCTAAATAAAAAAAATTAGTTTTTAGTTATGAATATATATTTTTTTCAAAAACTCATTCATAAATTGAATTAATTAATAATTTTCGCCCAACTCTGACTTTTGGGCATTTTTTGTCCCCACAATAAGCATTTTGGGATTTGATATAATATTTATTCCCTGCCTGATGAAGCCAAATTTCATGTTTATCTTGTATATTGCTGTTTTTTGCTGCATTTTATTCCAAGGTATCCGTCACACCCAGCTATACATATAGCATACCTCCTATATGTACGTAGCAAATACCCACTAAAATCTTGACAAGAGGTTATGAAAAAAATGCATTTTATTTCTCTTCTTCTTGTTTGCTGCATATTTTCGTCTGAAGAATAAGAAGAACTGCTATCACCATCACTGTCACTTTTTGAATAACTGCTATAGCCTGACAAGGTATTTAAGCAAAACTCTTCATCTGCACCATCTTTATCCATTGTAAACGGTAAAAATATTATAATTCGAAGGATTTGAAAGGGTTAGTGTACAGCTACTAACAATACAATAAATACTGGAAGATTATTGATTGACCGTGTGTGAAGATGAAAGGAATATGGTCCGGGTGCGGTCAAGAAAAACTCAAATAGTAGAAATATACTAATTTAATGAGCCAACGTTTCGCCCCACGTTGCAGGGCTTCTTCAGGGCTATTTTGACGGCAGTCAAAACTAAAATGAACTAAAATTTAAA